>NC_092873.1:281360619-281661730 GCF_028372415.1 Notamacropus eugenii
ATGTCTCCTCTTTCTCCCCCTCCTCTTTCTTCTTCACCTCTTTTTTCCTGTTATGTCTGTGGTTTATTTGATAAAATATTGATTAGAAAGGAAAAACAAAATTATAATAGTATTTAACTGGGTTAATACTGTATGTTCACTTATGTTGCAGGCTCTTAAAAAATGCTGGATGATCATTGATTAATGTTACTCCCTCATGTCATATAGAATCAGGGAACAAAGTAGGAATATAACAAGTAATCTGACTAGAGATACTCAGTGATTAAACAAGTAATCTTAGCAGATTTATATCTGTTGATATAAAATATAAATCAAAATTTAGCAAGTAGAGAGAGGTAGAGGTTAAGTGACTTGCATAGGGTCATAGAATTGGAAGGGAAATCAGAGACCTTCTAGATAAGAGGTGTCAGACACTTAGCCCAAGCTTCATTGGGCCCACGGTACTCTCAAGGGCCACCAAACTGGATTAAAATTTAATTGAGGAATATTTAACAAAATAAATAAAAATAAAATGTAAATAAGCTTTATATGTAGTTTTCTAAGTCAATCTACATCTCACAAGGATTCTTATTTATGGTTTAGTGGCCCCATTTCTATTTGTGGACATTGCTGCTCTAGGCCAAGGTGCAACTGGGAGAAACAAATACCTTTATAAAATACTTGGCAAGTAGCCATTCAGACTTTGCTTGATGACCTGAAGTGACGAAAAACACATCACATTCCAAGATGTTCTTTTTTTCACTTTTTGATAGCACTAATTGTGAGCAAGGTTTTCCTTATGTTATAATGCCCTTCCTCCCTTCTGCCTCCCCTGGAAAACAAAACAAAACAAAGCAACAGTTCAATTGGATTTTTAGACATAACTAAAGAAAAGAGAGGAGAAAGCAACTGAAATACAAATTTATATGAAATAACTTCTTATGTATGTACATTAAGGAAAAAAGAATGGAGAAGAATCAAAAACTGGTCATGAAGATTGAAAGTATGTCTTGAGACTTGGGTTGAAGGCATTACTTCTCACAGTGTGCTGATGAAAGGGAAGTAATGGCCAAAAACAACCACATTTGTCTGTTGAAATCTTCTGACAGTGGAGACAGCATGAGACATTCGATAAATGACTGCACAATAGTTTTTAGTAAGTCTTTCCAGGGGAGAAATGATTTTTAGGCCGCAGCTTTGGCAGTGGTTGGCGTGCTAGCTTACTATTGGTGGCATTGTGCTTGCTGCAGCCTTGCCTGAAAACAGTCAGCTTATCTTTTCTCCAAGGGGGATTTTTCTGCTGCATGGCTCAGAATCTTAAATAAAACATGTTATTTAGCTGTGCCTTTGCATGCAAGCACATGTTCTGCAGGAGCCCTCACATGGAATATGTGGCATTGGAAAGCTTTGGACTTATTTAGTAAGGGGAAAAGGTTTTGGCTTTGTTTATTTTTAGTTTAGTTTTTAAAGGTGGATGTGATTTATCTATGTTCAACACGAGGGTTAAAATGAATATATCTCTGTGCTGTTTTATTATATTTTTTCAGTACTAAACCCAGTTACACAGAAAGTTATTTCAGAGGTAATCTAGACATATTAGACAAAAACAAACAAAACAGACAAATGAAATCTCCAGATGATCTTGTCATTCAGTTTGTGTCCTCCTTTATCAAGTCTCATCATAAATCTCTCTCTCTCTCTCTCTCTCTCTCTCTCTCTCACACACACACACACACACACACACACACACACACACACACACACACACGTACACATACACATGCACACTAGCTAGTAAAGCTTGTTAACAGCACACATACCCCAACTGTGCCAACCTCCTTTAGATGGATTTGGCTACTGATGTGACAGGTCACAATGCAATTTAGAAGCAATTAAAAGGTAATGAATGTGCTGAACTGAAATGTCTGCCTAGAAGGCCTTTTCTGCATACAGGGGGAAAGCAGATAGATGTTTGTGTCTCTATTACATCCTTTAGTCATTACTGGCAATCTAGAGGATTGCTAACACCTCTTCATGGGGGCTGAAGGACAGTGTTAGTGTTTTGTGTATGTTTATAAGTGTGTGCCTCTGTGTCTGTGTGTGTATAAAGCAGAGCAGGGCAGGGGCAGGGTGGAGTAGGGGATCTGCACATATCTTTCATGAATATATCCCTATTGAATTACTATCAATTTTATAGAAGCTAAGTACTAAGAATGGAATAATCTAAGAAACAAAATTACTGTGGCAATTTATATGTGTGTATGTTTGTGTGTGCGTATGTGTATATGTATATACACACATTCATATATATAAATATATGTTCATGTGTTTATGTTTCTACATGTGTACACACATATTTTGACATATATATGCACATATACATGTGCTAATATATATTATATATATATATATATTTAATGTCTGTATAGAGCCATCTAAGTGACAGAAAATTGAATGTTGATTATCTTTAATGGTTTGTGAAGAGGTAAGCTAGTGGTATTGATTGGACAGCTGCACATTTTCCACAGGCCACTACATTGCTTCCTGCATGATTAATGTCCTAGTAAATGAGGTAGAACTGTCTATATGGTTAATTAATGATTATACCCATCAGTCCCTGATAAAATTAAAATAATGGATGTTATTAAAGGCCTGCAAAGTTCAGATTAACTTGTTCTTAATGCAAAGGTTTAGCTACAATAGTGGATTAATGTCACTGTATTTTAGTAAAATGATCTTCTATTTCTGTGCCAAGGAGCTTATTTGGAGTCAATACCCTATCATCAAGTGTCCTATGACCATTTCAGTGAACAATTTCAGTGCTGTTCTATTCTATTGAACGCCATGAATAAAATAAAATGAAGACTCTAGTGCCAATAAAGGAATTTACAAATACACTTTCCTTATAACCATTCTCTGAATTAGGCTTCTATCCCTAGTAGTGTAATCTTTAGCAAGTAATTTAACCTCTCTGGTTTCCCCAGCTGTAAAATTATTGGCTTAGACTAGATAATCTCTAATAGCACTTTCAGCTCTAAATCCATGAAGATAGGGATTCTTTTATTACCTAACTTGGGTTCTACAATATCCTGGATCAGCGGTGGGGAACCTGCAGCCCCAAGGGCATATGTGGCCTTCTAGGTCCTTAGGTGTGACCTTTGGACTGAATCCAAGTATTACAGAACAAATCGTTTCGTTAAGGGTATTTGTTCAGTGAAGTTTGAGTTTATTCCAAAGGGCTTACTTGAGGACCTAGAGAACCACTATATGGCCTCCAGGCTTCAGGTTCCCCACCCCTGCCTGGACTGTTTGATGAAGGAAGTAACTAGGTGACTTAGTAGACAGCAGAATTTAAGGACAGGAAAACCTGAGTTCAAATTCTGTATCTGACACTTACTAACTATGTGTGACTCTGGGCAAGTCACATAATTGCTCTTTTCTTCATTTTCCTTAGCTGTACAATGAAACTATTCATTTACTTTTAGAATCCTTTTAATTTTAAATGTTTGATCTAAATAGTGTATGAAATACCTTGGAGAATACTTCAGTCATCATGGATAGTCTTAATCTTACTGACCAAGAAAGGAAAAGGGAAGAATCATTTCACGTTCTAGTTGCTATTTTACAAGAAAAGCTTTGCCTGGTAGCTGTTGTGTACTGCCACAGTGACAGCAAAATTCCATTTGTAAAATGGCAGTTGTAATCATCCATTTGTGGGGTTATATAGCCTTTGCTGGAACGTTTTAGTGCCTTTCCTTTTATGAATGTATCCCTGCCTCAAGATCTGTTAAAGACAGGACCACATGGGGTTAAGTTGAGCAGGAAGCAGACAAAGGGAATGACCTCAATTAAAAGAGAATGTCTCAGTCTTAACTAGGTTTCTAGAACTGTGTCACAGAAATAATGACTCCTGATTAGTGAGGTGAACTCTGAAGACATTACATCTAAAAATTAGAAGGTTCAGGGGCAGATTATAGTTTTCTTTTAGTGTTTGAAATTTCATCACATGATACAGGGATTAAACTTTTTCTCCAGCTCTAGTGGGTAAATCCAGGAGCAAAGGGTGGAATTTGTAAAGAGGGACATTTAATTTAAGTATAAAATGTTCATGTTGTGTGTTGGAACTCCCTGATAATTAAAGCTATGTAAAAGTAAGGCAAGGGAAGGGATAGGGGAAGGGGATGCACACGCATATTACATGAATAGTTCCCTGTTGTTTGTCTGTGGAAGTAGTGGGTTCCCCCTCATTTTTGGTATTCAAGGAAAAGCTTGAAAGCTTCATGTTGGATGTATTGTACTAGAGATTTTGGAAGGATTATGAATGGGATTACATACCAACTGATGTATTTTCTATCACCATGGTAATGAGATTTATTGCATCTATTTTTTTTCTTTCACTTGTGCAGTTATAGACATAAATACTGAGAAATCTTAAAGCCTTGTATTCCTTTTTTTTCCCCAGAGAAACTGTGGCAAAATACAATAAATAAATGAATGAATGAATAAACAAGGAAAGAGATAAATGAATATTTCTCAACTTCATTTTCCTTCAGCTACTCTATTTCCCTTTCATTCCATGGAACAACCTAATCCTAGTTCCCCCTCCCCCATATCTTTTCAGTTTCTTTTGCATCCTGTCATCACCCTTTAGACTGTAAATTCCTTGAAGCAGGAATTGTTTTTTTCCTATTGCACTTTGTGCATAAAGTGCACACCCCTGCACTTTGACAGACATAGTAGGTGCTTAATAAATGTTTATTGAATTGGATTAAATGCATAAATAAATGAATACATATATGTATAAATAATGAATATATGTAAACAAACAAGCAAACAAACAAATAAATAATAGGAAAAAATGGTCTTCCTATAGAGAAAGGCAAGTCAGTAATAGCCTACCGTAGAACCACTCCAGGAAAAACTTTCAGTAAGAATTAATCAAGGTCTTACTTTTTGCCCAGGCACTGTACTGATTTCTAGGCATGTAAAGAAAACAAAAGTCGCTGCTCCGGCTCTCATAAAGCTTGCATTCTGTTGGGAAGACAATATGTGAATTCTTATGTATACACTATATACTAACTAAACAAAAGAGCCTGCTACAGAGAGATGATTGTCTTTTGGAACATAAGTGACCTTGATGATTTATACTGTGGAACCTTTGAGAACAGAATTCAAGGCTTTCTGATTTGTTTTTACTCATCCTTTCAATAAAATAATTTTCTTCTAAAATGTTACAAACTTGTTTCCAAGTTGACCATTAACATCAGTATAATTTGGTACACTGCAGGATTTACCCACATTTCCTATCTTACTGGAGACAAGAGAACAGAAAAAAGTATGCTTTCCCTTTCTAACGTCAGTCAGAGATACCCTGTCCCCTTTCCCTAAGATTTTTTGACATAAACATTACTTACATGGTTACAACACCTGTCTTTGGGTATTACTTGCAGAAAGCTGCCAGAGAAGCAGAAAATTAAAATTCTATGTGCACGCAGAGTTAGTGCAATGCTTTTAAATGAATTGCTAACCTATTAAACTAATTAACCAGTAACAAGATGTTGTAATTTACTTGTTTGGAGTTAGCTTTGAATGCATATAAAAAGTTGGACAGATTTTATTACTATTATTGTCATTAATCAGAGAAAAATATTAATAAGAGCTATCCATTATATAATTTTTTTAAGGTTTATAAAGTGATTTACATAGATTAATTTATTTTAAGGTGGAAGAATGCTGCAATGGGATCCTGTTGAATAGGAAATATATTAGCATTTTCTTAAATGGAGATCTGCTCAGGATCAGAGAAAGAGAAACATAAGGTAAGTAGTACTGGTTGTTAAGACAAAATCCCAGGGAGAAGAGCCAAGATGATAGAGTAGAAGCAGATACCAGCTAGATCTCTCCCACAAAATTCCTCAAAAAACCTGTAAAAAATGGCTCTAAACAGATTCTAGAGCAGCAGAAGTCACAAACTGACAGATTGAAGCAAATTGCCAGCCCAAAACAATCTGGAAGGTTTAGAGGAAAGGTCTGTCACACTGGGCTGGGGGCAGAGTGCAGTTCATCATGAGTCATGCCAACACAGACAGAGAGGGAACAGGCCTTACAGAACTGAATCATAGGCAACTGCTGCATGTTTCAGACTTCTCAATCCACAAATATTAAATACAACTTCAAAGGTTGGTGGAAAGGGTCTCTCACCTGGTTGAGAAGCTGGTCCAGTTCCAGCCCCAGGGCAGCAGCAGTCACTGGTGAAGTGGAAGCTGATTCTGGAGACTTCCACATAAAAAAGCTCAAAAGTCAAGAAACTGTCTGGGAAAAAGAACAAATGGGAAAAATGAAACAGACTATAGATTCTTACTTTCTCGGTGAAGAGTTATTTTCTTACATAATTGGTGACAAAGAAGATTAAAATATACAACCAGAAGAAGACAACAAAGCCAAGTCTCCTGCATCTAAGGCCTCCAAGAAAGATATGAATTGGTCTCAAGCCATGGAAGAAAATCAAGTAAGAGAAGGAGAGGAGAAATTAGGAAAAGAAAAGAGAATGATGTAAGAAAATCATGAAAAACAAGTCAGCAGCTTGCTAGAGGAAATCCTTGTCCCCTGTCCAAATGCCGAAGAATAAACATCTTTAAAATTTGATTAACCTAAATGGCAAAAGAGGTTCAAAAAACTGAGGAGAAGAATGCCTTAAAAGCCATAATGGACCAAATGGAAGAAGAGGTCTAAAAACTCACTGAAGAAAATAATTCTTTAAAACGTTAGAATGGAGCAAATGAAAGCTAGTGATTTTATAAGAAATCAAGACATTATAAAACATAACTAAAAGAGTGAAAAAAATAGAAGAAAATGTGAAATATCTCATTGGAAAAGCAACTGACCTGGAAAATGAATCCAAGAGAGTTAATTGAAAAATTATTGGATTACCTGGAAGCCATGATCAAGCAAAGAGCTTAGACATTATTTTTCAAGAAATTATCAAGGAAAACTATTCTGATATGTTAGAATCCGAGGGTAAAATAGAAATGGAAAGAATCCACTGATTTTCTCCTGAAAGAGATCCCCAAAATAAAACTCCTAGGAATATTATAGCCAAATTCCAGAGTTCCCAGATCAAGGAGAAAATATGATGAGCAATCAGAAAGAAACAATTCAAGTATTATGGAAATACAATTAGGATAAGACAGGATTTAGCAACTTCTACACTAAGAGATCTGAGGGCTTGCAAAATTATATCCCACAGGTCAAAGGAAAAAGGATTAAAATAACAAATCACCTACCCAGAAAAACTGAGTATAATACATTAGAGGAAAAAAAATAGAACTTCCATGAAACAGAGTACTCTGAAGTATTCTTGTTGAAAAGATCAGAACTGAATAGAAAATTTGACTTTCAAATACAAGAATCAAGAGAAGCATGAAAAGGTAATAAGTCCAAAGGGACTTATTAAAGTTGAACTGTTTGCATTTCTACATGGAAAGATGATATTTGTAACTCATGAGATCTTTCTCAGTATTAGGATAGTTGGAGGGAATGTGTATACACACACACACACACACATCATGTGTATGTGTATAGAGAGAGGGAGAGAGAGCACAAGGTGAACTGAATATGAACTGAATTTGAAGGGATGATATCTAAAAAAGAAAATTAAGTGTTGAGAAGAGGTACTAGGAGAAAGAGAAAGGGAGAGGTAGAATGTAGTTAACCATCTTACATAAAAGAGGCAAGAAAGAGCTTTGACAATGGAATGGGAAGAAGGGGAAGGTGAGAGGGAATAAGTAAGCCTTCTTTTTATTTGATTTCACTCCAAGAGGGAGTAACATATACACTCAATTGGGTATGGAAGTTTATCTTACTGTACAGGAAAGCAGGGGGAAAGGGGATAAGAAAGGGCAGGAATAATAGAAGTGACAGCAGATTGAGGGAAGAGGTAATCAGAAGCAAACAGTTTTACAGAGGAAAAGGTCAAGGGAGGGAACTGAATAAATGGAATGTGGGACAAGGTAGAAGGTAATATAGTTAATCTTTCACAATATGACTGTTATGGAGGTCTTTTGCAATACTACACTTGTATAACCTATATCGAATTGCTTGCCTTCTCAATGAGGGTAAGTGGAGAGGGGGAAAGGGAGAGAATGTAGAACTGAAAGTTTTAAAAATGAGTGTTAGAAGTTGTTTTTACAGGCAACTAGGGAATAAGATAAATAGGCAGTGGACTAGAGTAATCTATCTTACCCTGCAGAAAAATAGAAGGGGCGGGGATACGAGGGGTCAGAGAGGGTGATAGCAGGGAGGGCAGCTTAGAGGAAAGAGCAATCAGAGTATATGCTGTTCTGGAGTGGAGGTAGGAGAAAGATGGGGAGAAAATTTGAAATTCAAAATTTTGTGGAAGTGAATGTTGAAAACTGAAAATAAATAAATTTATTTAAAAAATTGTAAAAGACAATCCCTTTTCCAATACTACTTCTGTAACCTTGAATGTAAGTCATTGAATTTTGACCTTTATTTTTCATTGCCTGTAAATAAAAGGGGTTAGTTGATAAGAATTTTTTCTCTGTAGTAGAAAATTCAGATTACTTAATTTATCATTTAAAATATTGTTCAATATGGCTTCAACCTCCATCTCTAGAATTGTTTTATGCTTTTCACTTTGTGCTCAGTATCTCAGCCATTCTGACACACTTGCTATCACTCAAATTTAATGTACCTTCTCTTGCTTTAGTACTTTTGCCTAGAATTTCTCCCATGCTTTATTTCTTCAACTGAATCTTATAGAATCCTTCATTTTCTTCAGTGGGTCAGTTCATATGCCTCCTCCTTTGGAGAGCCTTTCCAGCAACCCAGGTTGCTGCTGTTCTCTCCCTCCTCAAGTCATCTTATAATAATTTATCTGTTTATATATTCTCTATTTGTAACCTTCAACATTTAGAAAAACACAACTTATGCAGTGTTTTAAAGTTTTCAAAATAATCAACTTATAACAACTCTGTGAAGTAAGAGTTATCATCCCCTTTTGAGGGGATTTTGTGTTACAACTGTTCAGTTGTCTCAGTCAGGTCCAAATTTTCATCACCCCATTTGGGGATTTTTTGGCAGAGATACTAGAATGGTTTGCCATTTCCTTCTTAAGTTCATTTTACAGGGAAAGAACTGGGGCAAACAAGGTTAAGTGACTTGCCCAGAGTCACACAGCTAGTAAGTGTTTAAGGCCAGATTTGAACTCAGGTAGATGAGTCTTCTTGACTCTTAGTCTAGCACGCCATCCACCATGCCACCTAACTGCCTCACTTCATGATGGGAAACTAGGATAAGACAGATTAAATGATTTTCCTGTAGCCGGAAGCTACAGAATATCAGATGTTCTCTACAAATCCATAGCTTCTGATTAAGAACAGTACTCTTTCTATCCCACAAAATCTTTGATCGTGCACTGAAATGTGATTTAATCTTTTAAATTTGTAAAATGTGCAAAAAAGCCCCCCAAACAAGCTCAAAGTTCAATTTCTAACAGTATATGTTTAAGAACATATTTTATATCCAAAATATATTGAAGGAGAAGGTTTAAAAGAGATGGGAAAATAGGAAAGCTGCAATAGGCCAGGGAAAATAAATAACACTCAAATTAGATAACAATATGTCAATGGTCAGAGGTTCAGTTCAATACAAATTCTCTGGAGTAGATTACTCCCTCAGGATAAAATTTAATACATTTGGATGCGAATTAAATCTTTTCAGTATTAATGGTGAATGACTGGTCCAATTATTAAACCATATGCCTTATTTTTTTCCTATACATTCAGGATTTGGAAAGAGAAAAATAACTCTTACCTGCAAAACATTTTTTCTCATCTGTCATATTTCAACTAGGAGCATGACATCACTGTGGTGAGAATACATCTAGAGAATTAGACCAGCTCTAGATGTTGGTTATGTTATTATCATATTTAACTGTTAGTTACAACAACTCATTGGTATGGGTTCTATTTTTATTCTCATTTTCCAATAAGAAGGTTGAGGCTCCAAGAGGTTAAATGATTTTAAAGAACCAATCAACACACATTTATTTAGTGCCTACAATGTTCCAATCACTATTCTAGTTACTGAGGATACAAAATAAAAACGAAGTCATTTCTGCCACCAGGGAGCTTATATTATTTTTAGGTGCATTATGGTTATAGTAAAGGGATGGGGAACAAATCACCAATTCCCACGGGTATTCATGTAAGAGGTAACATTTAAACTGACTTTTGAAAGAAGGTATAGATTCTAAAAAGTGAGTGTGAGGAGAGAAGATATTCTAGACATGGTAACAGCCTAAGCAAAGGCACAGACATGGGAAAAGTAATGTCAAATGTGAAGTAAAGCAAAAATAAAAATGTCTGAATGATATAATACTTGAAGGGGACTAATGTGCAATAAGATTAGAAAGCTAATTTGGTTGTGAAGAGCTCATAAAACATTTTTGAGATGATAGAAAACCACTGGCATAAGCAGAATAGAACAATATAACAGGTTGAAGACATATACAAATGGCAGCATAGTTATACCCTTGGTAAAAAAAAAAAATAAGGAAATTAAAAAGAGGGATGGATTTGGGGGAAAGATAGAGATCTAATGAAAGCAAGGTTGAATTTCAGATGGATTCACAATATCCAATTTGAAGTGCTCAAAGATAATTGGTGAAGCCAGACTAGAGTTTAAAAGTTATCAAAAGTCAGTTTAAATGTTACCTCTTACATGAATACCTGTGGGAATTGGTGATTTGCTCCCCATCCCTTTACTATAACCATAATGCACCTAAAAATAATATAAGCTCCCTGGTGGCAGAAATGACAGAGAAGGAAATGACAAAGCAATCCTGTATCTTTGCCAAGAAAACCATAAACAGGTTCACAAAGAATTAAACATGACTGAAAAATGACTGAAATGGAATATACAAAGGGGCTTAGCTTAATTTTGCTTGATCCCAGAGAACAAGAGTAGAACCAGTGCATAGAAATGAAAAGAACAATGACGTTTTCTCAATATGAAGAATAATCCCCTAACACTTAGATCTATCCAAATGTGGAATGAGCTATCTTGGGAGGAGGTATGTGGACTCTCAATTTCTATAATGAAAGCAGCCCAGAGTGCTTTAAGATTCTCAAGGCACTTTTCCTCACAATAATCTTATAAAATAGGCAGTGTAAATATCATTATCACTATTTTATATGTAAAGAAATTGAGGATCAAAGATTTTAAAGGACTTACCTCTAATCAGTGTCTGAGATAGGATTTGAATTCACCTTTCCTGACACCAAGACTAGTACTTCTTTCACTGTTGGGGATCTTATGAATGACATCCATTCTTCAAATAGGGCTGAAGCCTGGAGGACTTCTAAATGCCCTTGCAAGTGCCCCATTCTCTGCCTCTAGGGATTCTCTATGTACAGAAAGATCTCACCAACATAAATTCATATGTATCATGCATGCAAGCCATTCCTTTTTGCTTAAACCACAGCACAAGTAACCTGACACACATAAACTCAAGAAAGTAGTTCCACACACAGGCAATGGACATTTTTACAATGTCTCTCCAAAGTCCATTTGACCCAACATGTATATTTTGTAAGGTGGGATTGTTTTTTAAATATATAATTGCTTGTTTAGCAGCTTACTGCCAGGTGGAGATGAAATTGGAAAATTCTGACAAGATTATTTCCTACGGGAAAGCTCAACTTCTGTTTCATACTTCAATACTTCTTTGAGGGATGAGATGGGGTTTAGATAATATAGTTTGTATCTTAAGAAAATTTCCTAATTTGGCAAAAAAAATCCATGAAGTGGTTATAGGTAAACAATCCCAGTTTCTGGGCTTGAAAAAAAACAAAACACAAGCATATCAGTTAAAGCCAGATATTGGTTGTACCTATAAGAAACCTAAAATAGCTTATCTTTTTTATTTAACATATGTGTGTCCTAGACAGGGCTAACTCTAACTGTCTTGGGAGAGCGCTGCTAAGTTTGCAGTTGGGAGAATTTTCATCTCAGATATCAAAATCTTTACAATTCAGGGCTTTATGTATTGTTTCATTGACTGTCAAGACTTAAACAATTGTTAATAATGCAAATTAAACTTTAAAATGTGTATTAACTTTTTTTCTAGCCCAGAGTTTAAACATTTACCTGCATATCCATGTATTGCTCTATAAACATTGCTTGAGCTCAGCAGAACTGAAGCAGAAGGCTCAAGGAATGAGTATATTAATAGACTGGAGGCCTGGTGATGAGAGGCTAAAAACAACAACTGACCTTTATATAGCAGATTAAGGTTTGCAAATTGCTTTAAATCCATTATTTCATTCAAAACTCACAAAACCCATCATGATAGACATACTGAACCCAGAATTTTTGATGCCAGGGTCAGCCTAATTAGTTCAATATAATTTCAAGAATAAAGTGGAAAGTATGCATGTGTGTGTGTGTGTGTGTGTGTGTTTGTGTGTGGTTGTGGTGTTAGTGTTGTTGATGGTGGTGCTGGTCATTGTCTTCAAGAGTTTTGATAAAGGGTCAGGCAAGGAATTGATTGTTGGAGCTTTGCATTTCCTTTTTCTTCTTTTTTTCTCCACCCTTCCATCCCAATCTTCCTGCTGCTAGTTTGTGGAGATCTGTGTTACATCACAGATGTAGGAGACATCCAGAAAATCCTACTCAATGTTAGGTGACAGGAAATGTTTAAAACCAATTTATTTTAGCTGTTTCTCTAAGGTGCCGAAATCCTGTTAAAGGAAGGAATTTCAGAACTACCTGTTATAAATGGCTTACAAATGTATCTAAGGGTAATCCTGCCTTTATAGCCAAGGTTATCTCAACATAATGCAATGCTAAACAACTGTCAGACCAGCCAATTTTGGTTCTACACTGAATAAATTTGAGACAACACATTTCGTTTCCTACTAGAGAATACTCATCTAAATCTCTCTTATTTTTATGCAATGAAAGAAAGATAAAGGTAGTAGGAGATGAATTTGAGATGATAATATAATCAAAAGTCATACATAGATTATGGTTCTATTTTACACACACACACACACACACACACACACACACACATAACTACATTCTTACATATATACAAGCATATGCACATACATACATTCATAGAGTCCTGGACGTGAAGTCAGAAAGACTTGATTTCATTCATGGTCTCAGGCACTTATTAGTCATATGCCCTTGGGAAGGGGCCTTACCATTGCTGTCTGACTTGGTTTGTTTTTATTTTTTTTAATATAAAATAAGGATAACAATACATATACATATGTCCATATGTGTATGTTTATTTATATCTACACTTATCAATCTATCTCACAATTTAGATGGAGATATTCTACCCCCAATAACTGTATACACACACACACATACACACACACACACACAATGAAGTACTTGGTTCATTTGCTTTATGTCCCTATATTTCTCCATTCCACAACTGACAAAAGGTCTTGGATGTGTTCTGAATTGGGAATTTGCAATAGTGACTGAACCTGTCTATGCTTTTATTGGAATGGGAATGTACTTGGTGAGGAATTCTAACAGGGCAGGCCATCATCTACTCTGCAACTTAGTCTTAGAGTTGTCTGAAGTACTGAGAAGTTAAGTAATATACCTAGAGATGCACAGCAAGTCAGAGGCAGGACTTGAACCAAGGTGTTCCTCTAAGCATGACATATGCACACATCTATATTTATAATATATCCATATATTTCTTCATGATATTATTTGTATATCTATCTATCTATCTCTCTATCTATCTCTCTATCTCTCTCTCTATCTATCTATCTATCTATCTATCTATCTATCTATCTATCTATCTATCTATCTATCTATCTGTCTGTCTGTCTGTCTACCAATGTGAAGTGACTTGCCCAGAGATAATTTATGGATATGAATTAAAACTAACTGTCTGATGTGATTTGGAAAATATTGATGATAAAAATGATCTGTCATGTAGGTTTGATGTGTTAGAGTTTTTATGAACATAGATAGAGTGATGTCTTTGAGGTTATATAGAAAGAAAGAGAAAGATATTTTATTTGAGATTTGTAGAAATATGAATATAAAGAAACATAATTTCAAGTACACTAAAGAGATTGAGGATCCTGTTGAAGCCTTCATAAAGCTACAGAACATAATGGGTACTTCAGCAAATGATTATTGCAAAGGGTAAGTGAAGTTTCCCCAACCTCACATCTAGAAAAATGATTTCATTAAGCAAATATTTTAAGTTATATAAATCTATATATCATTGGTATCAGGCAAATTCCACAGATATAAGGAATTTTCATTCCAACAAGGTTTATTTTTAGAAAATATTGCAAATATTTGTTAAATTAAATTGTTTTTAAGCGTTTGTAGACAATCTTACAAAAATTACATAATTACAGCATAACAAAGGAACTTCTAATCCAATTCATATTCCAAAAATATTCCCTCTACAACACAGCCAAGATAAATGGTTATCAAGGCAGCCAATTACATGGTGGAATACCCCTCATTGTTAGGATAAATTTCACATTGTTGATTTTGTGGTTAGGTGAAACCATAAGTAATTGACTAACTGAATTGATAATTAATTTATAAAGTTATGAGATATGGCCGGCATTCCCTGTCCTTTGGGTACATGGCCTAGCCCTTTGAGAAAGACCAAACTGGCAGTGGAAAACAGAGATGTAATCACAATTTATTAAGGCATAAGGGTACTGGAAAAATGGCACAGAAAGTACAGAGACATGAAGTGAAGGGGGTGTACAGAGGCAGATGACATGGGTGAAAGAGATAGAGTGATGAAGGAAGCAGGCACTATTTTGGAGAAGAGAGTGGGAGAGGGAGAGAGGTACAAATAATTGCTCAGGTAACAGTGGATTAGTTTGGGTATTTAGCAGCATGGACTTAATGGAGGTGTAAGGGTACTATGGGGGCAGGAGTTTGGAGTTTCACTTTTATAGTGTTTTGGGGGTGATTAGACTCTTATCTGTGTCATTTTTGGAGTTAGCTCATTAAGATATCCAGTTCATTTCCATGTTGTCATTTAAACTTTAAAGTTATTGTCCATGTCTACATCATTTCAAAATTACCAGCACCATTTGGTGATCTACTAGTCTGGGTTTGTCTAGGAATTGTCTGAGATGTACAAATCAGAGGACCAAAATGTCCTTACTATAGCATCTAGATGACTGCTCCTGATTGAGCACATATTACCAGGATGTAATTTTTCATCACTTTATGACACAACTTGTAAATTATGTTCATTTGATCTTTGGGATGGTTTCTATGTGACTTCTAGGTTCTCCCTTGCAATCTCACTTCCTGCAATTTCCACTTTATATTGGATACTTATAAATTCACTATATGAACTAGAGGGAGAGGCTAGTCTGGAGGACTAGAGCAAGATACATTTTTAGCATACAAATATATTTTGATTTTGATGGAAATTTATCTAAGGACTTTGTCCTCATCCCTTCAACCTTTTATCAGTATATAGAATCAAAGCATAGAAATTGTGTTTTTCAAGTTGGAAAAATAGTGAAATGTTTCAAGCACTAGCCCAGTAACTATATCTGTGATCCAAAGGCTAGTCCAACTAGTTTCATTACTAAATTGACCTCAGCATGGTGCATTTTCTAGATATAGAAAATTCCCAAAGACAGTCTTAGAGGGACTATGACTATCACAGTGAGGGCAATTTCCACATTCACTAAGTACCAAAAAATCTCTGAAGGTTAATTACTGCATTATAGTGTCTTGAAATATACAATCCAAAAATAACAAAAGTAACTATTAATCAGAATATTTGATTCAATGCAATGATCATTTATTTGGTGCCTAATATGTACGAGGCTGAGGACCAGAATACCAGAGGAGAGCTGTAGTGAATAACAGATACATTTCCTCTGTTACTGTTGAAAGCAAAAGATAGGGAATGCAAGTCCCTGGTCATCATTCCCAGAAAGCAAAGTTTAAAAATTCAATATGAAGAATGAACAGAATAGGAAAACCAATTGGGGTTACATTTCTAATCCAGGTAACTTTGTAAGTGCTGCCAAGTATGCCTAATATAAGTAATTTGAAGCTGCAAATGAGGATAGATCATGTGCCCAAGAGACTATGAGGAGTCAAATTGCAAATGCAGTAGAGCACAAATTTCTAAGTACCAACTTCCAAATGTGGATGTAGTATACCTGGTTGGTGCTCATGTCCCTTAGTTCCCTCCATTTAGATGCAACCTCCTTCTTTAATGAAATGTATTTAAAAAATTCTAACAGCTATGAAAGAGCTGTTTTCTCACTATCCATCAAGATGAAATTTCTTCTACTCCAAGATAATGCAAAGCAACTTTCTCCTAAGCACCTCCACAGTGTTTCTAAATTGGCTTGGGTTGCTGCTGTGGAATTATGAAAAGCAGTTATTCCCCCTGCAAAGTGTCTTCCAGTTGCTGAGAACATATTTTCTCTGATATTTCCATCTCCTGCTGATTTAGGAGGTAAACTGGGTCTGTAACTCAAGTCCCCCACCGACCACTGTATTTTACTTTCAGTAGACTATTTAATCATCCTTAGGAAGACATATTTTGTCCTGTCCTGAATTGTTGGCCTCCAGAATAGAGCTCTCCTATGGAACACCTTTGGAGGACCTCAGAAAATACTTATAATTTCCTCATGTTTTATTGATCCTTCTTCATTGCATATCTTTAGCATCATGGGCTAACTTCATAATTGAAAGCCAAATAGACTTCCAGTATAAATGTAGGTCATTTTGTAATTGTCAGTCAGTAAATAATCATTAATTAAGTGCATACTACATGCCAGGCATTGTGCTAAGCACTGGGGATTCAAAAAAAGAGAAAAAAAAAAAACAGGTCCTCTCCTCAATGACTTCACAATCTAATAGGGGAGACAATAAATATGTACAGGACTTCCCTATACAGGGATAATAGGAAGGAGTTAAAAGATTGAAAGCACTAGAATTCAAAGAAATTGGAAAAGGCTACCTGTGGATCTTCTTATAGAAACAGGAGCCACTAAACTGTATATAAAGAACCATGAAGGCTACATATTGGCTTAGGAAAATACAAATTCACGTTGTGTATATTGCATTTTATTTATTTGGTTAAATATTTTCTAATTGGGAGCAGCAGCCCAGGGTGAGACACCAACAAAGTCGAGGAAGTGACAGCCACTGAGTCCCAGATAACAGCCCCAGCAGCTCCTGAGACTTTCAGCTAGCAGATTAAATGTGTGTAAGTCGTCTACTTGAACTTCCGGGAGCCAGGAGAGTGGAGTGATCATTAAATGCTCTCTCCTCCCCACGGAGTGGGTTAAACAAGCATAGAAACAATCGATAACTTCATTCAAGAAAATGACAATAATGAGACAACCTACCAAATCTTATGGGATACTGAAAAAGCAGTTCTTAAGGGAAGTTTTATATCTTTGAATGCCTACATAAATAAAATAGAGAAAGAGGAGATCAACGACTTAGGCATGCAGCTAAAAAAGCTGGAAAAAGAACAAATTAAAAATCTCCAAATAAATACTAAATTAGAAATACTCAAAACCAAAGGAGAGATTAATGAAATTCAAATTAAAAAAACTATTGAATTAATAAATAAAACCAATAGTTGGTTTTATGAAAAAAACTAACAAAATTGATATACTTTGGTCAATTTGATTAAAAAAGAAAGAAGAAAATGAAATTACTAATATCAAAAATGAAAGGGTTGAACTCACCTCCAATGAGGAGGAAATAACAAAAATAATTAGAAATTACTTTCCCCAACTTTATGCCCATAAATTTGACAATCTAAATGAGACAGATGAGTATTTTAAAAAGTACAAATTGCCCAGATAGACAGAAGATGCAGCTGAATACTTAAACAACCTCATCTAAGAAAAGGAAGTTGAACAAGCCATCAATGAAGTTCCTAGGAAAAAATCTTCAGAGCCAAATGGATTTACAAGTGAATTCTATCAAACACTTAAAGAACAATTAATTACAATATTGTAGGGGCTATTTTTGAAAATTGGGGAAGAAGGAGTCCTCCCAAATTCTTTTTATGACATGAATATGGGTTTAATCTAAACCAAGAAGAGACAAAACAGAGAAAGAAAATTATAGACCAATTTCTCTAATGAATATAGATGCAAAATAAGATTTTAGAAAAATGAATACAGCAGTTTATCATGAGAATAATGCGTTATAATCAGAGAGGATTCATACCAGGAGTGCAGGGCTGGTTCAATATTAGGAAAACTGTTAGCATTATCGATCATATCAACAACAAAACTAACAGAAACCACATGATTATCTCAATAGATGCAGAAAAAGCTTTTGACAAAATACAACACTCATTCCTATTAAAAACGTTGAAAAACATAGGAATAAAGGGAACTTTCCATAAAATAATAAGCAGTATCTATCTAAAACCATCAGCAAGCATTATATGCAATGGAGATAAGCTAGATGCATTTCCAATAAGATCAGGGGTGAAACAAGAATGTCCATTATCACCACTATTATTCAATATGGTACTAGAAATGTTAACTGTAGTAATTAGACAAGATAAAGAAATTGAAAGAATAAGAATAGGCAAAGAAGAAACTAAGTTATCACTCTTTGCAGATGATATGATGATATACTTAGAGAATCCCAGAGATTCAAATAAAAAACTACTTGAAATAATAAAAAACTTCGGCAAATTTGCAGGTTACAAAATAAACCTGAACAATCTTCTGCATTCCTATATATTATCAACAAAGTCCAACAGCAAGAGATAGAAAGAGAAATCGCATTTAAAGCTAGGATAGACACTATAAAATACTTGGGAGTTTACCTGCCAAAACAAACCCAGGGATTATATGAACACAATTAGAACACATTTTTTGCACAAATAAAGTCAAATTTAAGTAAGTGGAAAAACATCATTTGCTCATGGGTAGGCCGAAGCAACATGATAAAAATGACAATTCCACCTAAATTGATTTACTTATTTAGTGCTATACCAGTTAAACTATCAGATAATTATTTTCTAGAATTGGATAAAATAATATCAAAATTCATCTGGAAGAAGAAAAGGTCTAGAATATCAAAGGAACTAATGAAAAGAAATGCTAGAGTAGGTAGCCTAGGACTACCACATCTCAAATTGTATTACAAAGCAACAATTATTAAAACTGCTTGGTACTGGCTAAGAAACAGAAGGGTAGACAAGTGAATAGACTAGGAACTCAAGACACAGCAGGCAATGAATATCACAGTCTCCTGTTTGATAAACCCAAGGACCCTAGCTTCTGGTATAAGAACTCATTGTTTGACAAAAATTGCTGGGAAAACTGGATAACAGTGTGGCAGAAACTAGGCATAGACCCATGCCTGACACCATACACAAGAATAAAGTCCAAATGGGTACACAATCTAGGCATAAAGATTGATACCACAGACAAATTGGAGGAGCAAGGAATAGTGTATTTATCAGATTTATGGAGAAGGGAATAATTTTTGACTAAAGAAAAGACAGAAAGTATTATGAAGTGAAAGATGTATAATTGTGATTACATTAAACTGAAAAGTTTTTGCACAACCAAACCCAATGCAACCAAACTTTGGAGGAATTGATTATATTGGGATTATATTAGGAAAGAATTTTTACAGCTAATGTCAGGGATAAAGGCCTCATTTCTAGACTATACAGAGAACTGGATCAAATGTACAGCAATACCAGTCATTCCCCAATTGATAAATGGTCAAAGGATATGAACAGGCAATACAGAGAAAGAAATTAAAGATATCTATAATCCTATGAAAAAGTACTCTAAATCACCTTTGATTAGAGAGATGCAAATCAAAGCAACTGTGAGGTACCACATCACACCTGTCAGATTGGCAAACATAACAGAACAAGAAAATGATAAATGTTGGAAAGGATGTGGGAGAGTTGGAACACTAATTCACTGCTGGTGGATCTGTGAGCTCATCCAACCATTCTGGAGAGCAATTTCAAACTATGCCCAAAAGGCTACAAAAATATGCATACCCTTTTGACCCAGTAATATCACTTCTAGGACAGTATCCCCAAGAGATCATAAAAATGGGAAAGGGTCCCACATGTACAAAAATATTTATAGCAGCACTCTTTTTAGTGGCCAAGGACTGGAAATCAAGGTGATGTCCATCAACTGGGGAATGGATGAATAAATTATGGTATATGAATATAATGGAATACTATTGCATTATAAGAAATGATGAACAAGAGACTTCAAAGAGGCCTGGAAGGACTTACATGATCTGATGCTGAACAAAAGGAACAGAACAGGGATCACTTTATGTATAGCAACAACCACAGTGTGTGAGAGTTTTTCTGGTAGACTTGTATCTTCATAGAAATGAAAGGATTTAAAAAAAATTCCCAGTGATCTTCTAAGGGAAAACGTCTTCCACATTCAGAGAAAGAAGTATGAAATTCAATCACAGAATGTAGCAGATCATTTGTGTGTGTGTGTGTTTATTGTTTTGGTTTGTTATATGATTTCTCCTATTGATTTTAATTCTTCTACACAGCATGACTATAGTGAAAATATATTCAATAGGAATGTATGTGTAAATCCTATATAGAATTGTATATCCCTTCTCAGGGAGGGAGGGGAAGGGGGTGGAGGGCAGTTATGAGGGAAAAATCTAAGTTTTATGGTAGTGATTGTGGAACACTAAAAATAAATAAAATTAGTACAAAAATATTTTCTAATTTCATTTTAATCTGGTTTTGACCACTTGTAGAAGTATTGTGAGCCACATGACCCCATATCCTCACCTGTTATAGAAGATAGGGCATCTAGATGGTGCAGTGGATAGAGCATTGGGCTTCAAATTAAGAAGACTCATCTTCCTGAGTTCCAATCTGGTCTCAGATTCTTACTACCTGTGTGATCCTGCAAAAGCTACTTAAACCTGTTTGTCTTAGTTTCTTATCTGTAAAGTGAACTAGGGCTGGAAATGTCAAACCACTATACCATTTTTGCCAAGAAAATCCCAATTAATGGGGTGATGAAGAGTCAAATATGACTGAAACAACTGAATAACAACAGCAAAGCTATAGAAGATAAGATTTTAGTTGGGACTTGAAGGAAGTCAGAGAATCCAGTAGGCAGACAAGAGGAAAGAGAATGCTCCAGGTATAGAGATCAATCAGAGAAAATAACCAGAGCTGAGAGATCAAGTATCTTGTTCATGGAAGAGCAAGAGATTCTATTTAAATCCATGGGAGTTGATGAAATCATGGCATGAAGAACTAAAGAGACAGAAGGGAAACTATTTAGGATATCTATGGTTAAAAGATTTTATCCAGAGTAGGGTTTCAGCAAAGGAGATTGAGAAAGAAAACTTTGATAGGCAGAAAGAGAATTAGGATAGAGTAGTGTTTTCAAAACCCCAGAAAGAATAGAGTATTGAGAAGAGGGCAATTGACGGTGTCAAAGGCTGCAGAGAGGTCAAGAAGAATGGGGATTGATAAAAGACAACTGCATTTGTCATTTAAGAGATCGCTGATAACTTTGGAAAGAGAAATTTTAGTGGAATGATGAAGTAGGAAGTGAGGTAGTAAGGGGTTAAGAAGGAAACAAGAGGAAAGTGGAGGCATCAGTTATAGATGGTTTCTTCAAGGAGGTTAGCCACAAAAGGCAGAAAAGAAAGATAGGATGACAAGAGGGACCAAGTGAAGATTTTTTGAGAATGAGGGAGACAGGAATGTTTATAGGCAGTAGGGAAGGAGCAACCATACAGGGAGAGACTGAAGATAAGTAAAAGATAGGAATGCCAGAGGAGTAATCTGTTGGAGGAGATGAAATGAAAAGGACCATTTTATTCATAGTGCAAGTGAAGTGATGGGCCTTCGTAAGGTGTGAGGCCATCTCCTTGTGTGAGAAGGAGATAGCGGTAAAAGGCATCTAAGTGAGAGGAGATGAGGAAATGGATAGAAGATAGAGTTCACAGTCAAGAGTCTAATTTTTTTCTTTATATATGAGACAAGGTTCTCAGCTGAGAGAGTGAGGGGAGGGAAGCCATGTGAGATAAGAAAAAGGAAGAAAAAGTTTGGAAGAATCATTGTGGAGAGGGGGATAATGAGTTAATAAGGTGGGCATAGAAGGATCCCCTAGTATCAGTGAGGACCCAGTAGATTTTATATACCATAAATTTGTAATGAACCAATTCAGGAGGATTGCACAGTTTCCTTTTTTTGATCCAATATTTTTTGTTACATTTTAAGTTCTGAACTATCTTCCTCTCTTCCTCCCCTCCATGTTAAAGAAAGTTACCATTTGACATAGCTTTATAAATATATACAAATATAAATATATATTTATAAATATATACAAAACCAGTTTATGCATATTTTATTTATCATTTTTTCCTCTGGAGGTGGATAATATCTTTCTTCATAGGTCCTTTGTGGTTTATTTGTTTATAATACTCAAAATTACTTTATCATTCTCAATTATTCTTTGAACAATGATGTTGTTACTGTATGCAGTATTCTCTTGGTTCTGCTAATTTTACTTTTCATTATTTATGTGTCTATCCATGCATTTTTTTCTAAAATTAACTAGCTCACCATTTCACAACTCATTTAGCCATTCCTTGATTGATGAGCATCCCTTCAATTTCCAGATCTTTGTTGCTACAAAGAGTGCTACTCTAAATATTTTAGAACATACAAATTCTTTTCATTTTTCTTGATAACCTTGAGAAACACATGTAATAGTGGTATTTCTGGGTCCAAGGGCATATGCCGTTTTATAACTCTTTGGGCATAATTCCAGATTACTCTCCAAAATGGTTGGAATAGTTCATAGTTCCACCAACTATATATTAGTGTCCCAATTTTTCTACATCTCCTCCAATATTTGTCATTTCCTCCTTCTATCATTTTGACCAATCTAATAGGTATGAGATTCTAATTGCCATCAAGTAAGAAACATAATCAACTTAGATCTGTAAACCAGCAAACTAGCATATCCAAGAGACTGAGGAGTCAAATTTCTGTCAGGCAGAAAAATAACAAATTTTTGTGTATGCTAATGACTATCACAAAATATCCCTATGACTTCTGAGAGGTAAACACAGCTAGCTCATTTGCAGAATGAGAAAGGTTGAATTAGCTCATAGATTAAGAGTTGGAAGAACATGCATTCCAACATCCTCCATTTATAGATGGAAAAAATGAGGCAGAGAAAGTTCAAGGGATTTGCCAAAGTGTCACTGATAAACAGTAAGTAACAGAGTCAATATTCAAACTCAAGTATTTTGATTTAATAATAGAAGCTAGCATTATAAATAGACCTTTAGGATATGTAAAGCACTTTAAAAATATCTCATTCTATTCTCACATTTCTGTGAAGGAGGTGCTATTATTATCCCCATTTTACAGAATTAAAAAAAAAATAACTGAGGGAAGCAGAAGCTAAGTGACTTTCTGAAGACTAAATATCTATTATATATTTGAGTCAGGATTTGAAATCAAGTCTTTCTGACTGCACGGTCAATGTTCTATCTACATAGTCTATGCCATCCCTCTCAACCTTAAAATACTATGAGTCTATATGTTAAGAACAAGTAATAACATAGATTAATAGAAAGAGCAAAAAAGATAAAATAAAAAAGTTAAAGTCCATTTTGTTTGGGGACCTCATCTAAACTAAGAGGAAACTGAGTTTCAGAAAGTTTAAATGACTTGTTTTGCAGAACAACATAACTGAAGAGATATTTGAAGCCAGGATGATTTCTAGTGAACTATAATCTATATAACAATGCCTAGCATTAGCACTTATAAGCTTGCAAAATTAATTACATATATTATCTCATTTGAATCTTATAACAATCCTTGAAAGTAGTTGCTATTATTATCATCATTATACATATTAATAAATGGAAGACCCAGGACATAAGTGATTTGCCTGTCACCCAGTCAGCAAGTATTTGAGGGTAACTTTGAATTCAAGTCTTCCTGAGAATCTAGGCCCAGCATTCTGTCTACTATGCCATCTAGCTACCTTCGTTAGTGTCATACTTATTTGTCAAAAATGTGCCATGAGGTTTTATAAAAATGGAAGATCATTCTTACTGAAAAGAGCTAATCCAAATTATGCCTGTTTTTTATGAAAAAAAAAATCATTTTAGGCCAGAAAAAAGCTGTAAATTTATCAGGCTCAAAAGAGTATGTCCCCAAAGTCACTAAATTGTATACACCTATTGGCCCAATGACACCAAAGAGATAAAAGGAAGACAGAAAAGATCCATCTGTGCAAATAATATTTATTACAGCAGCTTTGTTTGTTGTAGCAAAGAACTGCTAACTAAGGGGGTGTCCATCAGTTCAGGGTTGGATGAACAAACTAGGGTGCGTGAACGTAACAGAATATTGTTGTGCTATAAGAAATGATGAAATAAAAGTTTCTGAGACATATGATAAGAATGTGAATTGGAATAAAAATTTTGCAGTAATAACAAATAAAGAAAAAATAACTTTGAAAAATTTAAGAATTTTGATCCATGCAGTGGCCAATGACTCCAGAAGAAGAGGAGAGGAGAGGAGAGGAGAGGACAGGACAGGAGAGGACAGGAGAGGACAAGAGAGGACAGGAGAGGACAGGAGAGAGGAGAGGACAAAAAGGAAAAAAGAGAGAGAGAGAGAGCTCTAATAAATAGATGTCAAAATAATTTAAATCTCCAGTCACTACTGTATCATCTGTCTCTACTGACTTCTGATTTTTTTTCCTGAAGTCCTCAAGTATTCCCTCTTTCTGTCCAGGAAGTCCATAGTATACTTCAGTGACATAATCACTTCTGAAAGTACTATTATCCACATTTTATAGGTGAGTAAATTTAGACTCAGAGAAGTTACATAACTCATTTGCTTTTATCCTTGAACTTGTCACTTCTCCTCTCTTCTTGCATATTATTCCTAGAATCTTAAGAATCTTTCTTTTCCAATGGCTCATGACCTGCTACCTACAAGTAGCTCTCTAACATTCTTAAGAAGCAAACACTCCAGAACATAGCACAATGACTACATACATTATACTCTGTCAATGTTGTTTGAGTGACAAATTTCTGATGATCAAAACAATTAATTTCTTAAAAAAAAATTGAACCTGAGTTTCCTAACTCTACGTATAACATCCTATTGCCTATACTGTACTATACTGATTATGACACTTCATTTACCCAATGATCTAAGCTCTGTTACAGTGTAACCCATGTTGTGTAAAAAGCCATATTGGCACTATAACATGGATGTCCTTCATTATAATCACATATTAAGAAATAACCTTCTTTATGTTCACAAACCATCCAGTTCTCTCCTGTTGTTCCCTCCTAAGGGAAGGAGAACTTCCACTAGAAAAAAATGTGGTTGATAAAACAATATAATTATCTGTTTCTGCTAGGATTTGTCTTTGTATCTATGCTCAAGGCTTTTCTATTAAAATTATAAAAATTCAGTGCCCAATATTTCATGTTACACATTATGTGTAGAGTTCAGCTGAGATTATTTAATGGGACTTTCATGTCATTTCTGTCTTGTGCTTTGCCTTTCACCAGATCATTGTTTAAAATACCCTTTTATGCTACCATCTTATTCAAGTGCTGGGCTTAATAAGGGTCACCATTTTCTGCTTCAGCAGAATATATCAAACTGTACCATTCTTCAGAGAGGATTATTTCTAGCAAGTCTACTATGTTGTAATATCCCTTAACAATCAATTAAGTCTGAAATACTCTGCAAGGGAGTTAATGGCTTCAAACCCTTTTCTCAAATCTTTTAAGTGAATAAAAAAAACCTTTTCCCTTAGAAGGAAGGACATTTCAAAAGCATTGAAAATTCTTAAACCAGCACACTTTTGTCAGCCCTTGTTAGACATATACTAAGTAAAGAGGATGACCAGGAGAGACTGCTATTTTAAAGTCTGTTTTTGGTAGTTAGAATATATTTCATATATGATTCGAAACTCATGAAAATCAGTCTTTAATGTCATATATACTGAATAATGCATTTATAAGGCCTCAACACAAAAAATTGATACTTATTACCATTTAAAATAATGCAGTTATTTCCCTTTTGACATTACTTTATATGCTCTTTGTAAATACTTTTTATTTTTGAGGCAGTCTACGGTAGTGGTGGGTAGGGAGATGGCCAGAGTATCAGCAAAACCTGGATTCAAGCACTTCTTCTGATATGTACTGTTTATTTGACCAGAGACAATTTATACATTCTCTTAGTAACCCAGGCTGCTCTCCTACTTAGTCTATAATATAATTTCAGAGAACATGCCAATATGCCTTGGCTACAAAGTTCTTTAGTAGAATCTCCCTAAACTGATGAAGTCAAAGGTTGGCAAAAATGGAAGTAATTAATAGCAGCTGTCAGCCAGAATTGTGAGAATTAAATGAGATATTTTGTAAAGTGCTTAGCACAGTGCCTAGAACACATGTGGTGTTTATTAAATGCATATTTCCCTCCTTTAATTAAAAAAAGCAAATTAAAAAAGAACACTCAGACTTATCTCTCTGTGTACACATTGCATTTCTACTTCTCTCCCAGTCCCGCAATGAAGTTCCTTGAAGGCAGAAACTGTTGCATTATTTCTTCTGTCTCTACTGGGGAAGTGTAAAAGGCAGTGCTGTTGTAGGCCACTTCCAGGCATCCAAATCTATATCTTGCCAGTGGACTCAGATGGAGCCTAGCTCCAGAGGAGAAAGTAAGATTGATTACTTTGCAAAGCCCTCACTTAAATCCAATCCACCTGCAAGTCATGACATCACCTTACTGATGTCATGGTCTTCTTCAAGAAAATGAAGGACAAATAGCAAGTGCCTAGGGCTATGAGATGTGAAAGAAGGTGAAATGTTCTATTCAACACCTATGTCCAAATATTTCTATCTATTAAAATAAATTATTTAATATGAAAAGTAGACATATTTAAGAGTTCCTACATTTTTCTAAATAATAATCTCCTCTTTCAATCATTTATCCCCCTATATTTTTCATTCTAGGTCCTTCTTCATCAAATTTTATCATGGGAAATGTAATAGATTCAAAGTATGATTTAATGCTGTTGTTGGTATAAACATTTTTTGGTGGAGAAATAAAAAATAAAAACTTTACATACCCTCTAAGTTCACTATCCATAATTACCCATTGGCATTGATGGGGCAAATCCCTGGAGTAACTGACTAAAATTCCCCTCAGGATTCTGGGAGTAATCTTGAAGGGCTGGACTTTCTATTAATATTGCTTATAAGCCACGATTGGTATGATTCCTGTTGATTATTGGTCATACTTAATTAACTTTTAGAAAGGGCATTTGCTAATATAAGTACACAAACAAGGACTGTCGTTATAGAGATAATCCTTCCAAATCAAAGACACAAACTTCTCTTGTGCACATTATCCTCCTGCTATGAGTAGACTTAAAATTAAACCAAAATGATAATGCAATAGAGAATACATGTGACAAAGGGGTTACTAGAAGTTTCTTTTGCCCCCTTTGTAGAGTCTTAATTTCTCCCTCCTGGGCTCCAAAGATTGGTACCCCTACAGAATGCTATGATCTTGAAGATGGCTTTCCTTGATGCATATACATTGCTATTACTATGTTTCTCAGATTCCAATGCATACATTTCCATCAACTACTGCTTTTCTGGGAAGGCTGTCCCTGGCTTATATTGATGTTATTACTAATGTTCATGGAATGTTCAGATGTTCCTATTTTTGAGGTACACAGAAAAATCTTTGTAGATTCACTTTCCTTTTGTTAGTAGACCCAGATGTGGGTGACAAGTGGACACCAAAGTTGTATGAGTAGCCCGGGCAAACTCTGACATCAGAGATTCTAGTCTTTCCTGAATACACCATACACCCTACCTGTGTTGACCATGATACTCAAAAGAATGATTAGTTAGAGACAACACATCCAGCTCAGACTGGGGAAAGACATGCCAAGGGTAAATAGATAAGTGAGTAAGGGTAAGAAAAGGAAAGTGAGAAACATACTAAGAACAAGATATGTGCATCAAGGAAAGACATTTTCAGGATAGAAGCATTTGATAGGGGTGCCAATTTGGGGAGGCCAGGAGGGAGAAATGAAGATTTTTACAAAATGAATAAAAAAGACTGAAAAACAACAACAGTGATACGTGCTAGGAATATGCTAAGTACTGGGAATTTAAATACAAATAGAAACAAAAACAGTCCTTATCCTCAAGGGCCTACAATCTAATGGGAAGAAGATAACACACAAATAGAAACTGAAAAGGGAATGAAGGCGGGCAAAGTAGATGGAAGAAAGTGAGAGTCATGATGGATAAATTCAAAGAAGTCCAAAAGCAGCATAACTGATGGAAAATGTGAAGACTGTACTGCATCCCCTCATTAAATGAAGGCCCTGGAGCCTATAGCCTTGCCCTCCAATCAGAAGGCCTAATCAGAGGAGTAGATTATACTGATGAGATGTAAGCACCAAGGCACATTCAATCTTTTCAGATAATGAAATTTCCCAGTGATGAGTTTCCTGCGGGAGGAACGCATGATGAAGAGGCCCAAAAGCAGAGGAATTAGAAGTAGTAGTTACAGAGAGAAAAAACCTTAGTAATAATACTAAATTATTGTGGTAAGTGGGGTGAAGATCTTTCCTTCCCCTTGTTCCTCCAGGTTTTCATTAAGTTTCTCCAGCACAACTAAAAGTGTACATCATGGTCCTTGTTCCTGGCATGGATTTGGGCATGGGGAATTCCAATTTATACATCTGGTTTTGCCTTCCATAACTCTAATTCTTCATATGACTGCCAGCCATTTCTTTATTTAAGTGATTATCTCTGTATTGATTGCTTGATAACAGCATGATCTATTTATTGCTTGCTATTACTTTTTGGAATTTAAGTAGGCTACAGGAAAGCAATAATTATAAGGTTTTTGATTTATAGTTGGATGAGTTCTTAAAGATCACTTGAGTCAGCTTTCATTTTACAAAGGTAAACCTTTGTTAAGTGACTACATGAAGGTCTTATAGGCAGTAAGTTACAACACCAAGATTCAAATCTTATTTTCTAATTCTCTTTCTATATATGTTCAGTACTCGTTTCTTCTGTAACACATTCTAGAATTTTGGCAATAATTGGAGTCATTTTCACTAGCATACAATTTGATTAATTCACTTAATTTTTACTAATAATATTATAGTTAAGGTATATTTAAATGGGATTTTAAACTTTGTGAAATATTTTCCATACATCATCTCTTTTTGAGTAGAGGTTTGCCGTAACTGGTCTCTACAGAAAGTATCAGCTCTTAGTCCATTGTCCAAAGACACTTAGAGAATTAGGATATTTACTGGTCTTCAAACCAACACCATCTTGCCCAAATATTATTATTTTTCTTATCCTTTTTTGCAATTAATAGTGTTTCATTTTTCCAATTACATGTGGAGGTACTTTTCAATACTCCTTTTTTAAGATTTTGAGTTTCAAAATTTTTTCCCTCCCTTCATTCCCTCACCCCTACCCAAGACAGCAAGATTATGTGTGTATAATCATGTTAAGTATATTTCCAGTTTAGTAGTATTGTGAAAGAAGAATCAGAACAAAAGGGGAAAAACCATGAGAAAGAAATAAGAGGGAAAATAGTATGCTTCAATCTGCATTCATACTCTTTCCCTGGATGTTAATATCATTTTACATCATGACTCTTTTTGAATTGTCTTGAGTCATTGTGTTATTGAGAAGAGCTAGGTCTATCATAGTTTATTTTTACACAACATTGCTATTACTATGTACAATATTCTTCTGGTTCAGCTTACTTCACTCAATTTACTTCACTCAGTTCATGTGAGTCTTTTCAGTCTTTTCTGAAATCTGCCTGCTTATCATTTCTTCTAGCACAGTAGTATTCCATTACATTCATATACCACAACTTTTTTAAGCTATTCCTAGTTGATGGGCACCCTCTCAATTTCCAATTCTTTGCCACTTTTTAAATTATTTCTTTGGGGTACGGACCTGGTAGTGGTATTTCTGGATCAAAGGGTATTCACAGTTTTATAGCTCTTTGGTCATAGTTCCAAATTGCTCTCCAGAATGGTTGAATCACTTGCATCAATGCTCTAGTTTTCCCACATTTTTTCCAACATTTATCATTTTCCTTTTCTGTCATATTTGTCAATCTGAAAGGTGTGAGATAGTACTTCAGAGTTGTTTTAATTTGCATTTCTCTAATCAATAGTAATTTAGAGCATCTTTTCACATGACTATAAATAGTTTTAATTTTTTCATCTGAAAACTACTTCTTCATATACTTTGACCATTTTTTCAGTTGAGAAATATGAGAAATATTGGTGTTTTACAAAGTTTGCTAACAGAGGTGCTCCAATAATATTTCCTAGTGCCATAGTACACCAGGAGTGAGTTTATCTGATTGTGTTGACTTAAACTCATTGAAAGTTGTTGCTAGATGCTCTCTTAGCAATTCTACACTTAGCTTTTGCAATTTTTTGTATTTATTCATTTTTAGATTTTGACATTTATTTCCAGAAAATTATGGGTTTCAATTTTTCTCCCCATCTCCTCTCCCCCACCCCATAATACCTTGCATTCTGATTACCCCTTCCCTCAATGTACCCTCCCTTCTGTCATACCCCACCCTTCCCTTATACCCATCTTCTCTTTTTTCTTGTAGGGCAAGATAAATTTCTATACCCCATTACCTGTTTTTCTTATTTCCCAGTTATGTTTAATAAAAATTCTCAAAATTTGTTTCTAATATTTGAAATAATACTTCTCTCTCTCCCTCCCTCCCTACCTTCCCATTCCCACTGAGAAGGCAAGCAATTCAACACAGCCTATATATGTGTCGTTTTGCAGAAGGCATCCACAGTATTCATGTTGTATAACACTAACTATATTGCCCTCTATCCTACCCTGTCCCTCCCTTTTTTTCTTCTCTCATTAGACCTTGTCCCTCGCTAAAAGTGTTTACTTCTAGTTACTCCCTTCTCCCATTTGTCCTCCCTTCACTGTCCCCTTCATATCACTTGTTCCCTCCTCCCCTACTTTCCTGTAGTGTAAGATAGATTTTCATACCAAACTTAGTAAGCAAGTTCTTCCCTCCTTAAGCCATATTTTCCTCTCTCACCTTCTCCCTTTTTCTCCTCCATTGAACAAGATTTTTCTTATCTCTTTTATAAGTTAAAGCATGTCCCATTCCTTTTCTCCGTTTCTCTACCCAGTGTTTTCCTCCCTCACACCTTATTTTACTTTTTTTTGAATGGATATCATCTCTTCTGATTCAACTCAACCTGTACTCTCTGCCTATGTGTGTGTGGGGGGGGTGTGGTGTGTGCATGTGTATAATCCCTCCAACTACTCAAATACTGAGAAAAGTCTCAAGAGTTACAAATATTATCTTTCCCTGTAGGAATGTAAACAGTTCAGGTTTAGAAAGTCCTTTCCTGTTTACCTTTTCATGCTTCTCTTGATTCTTGTGTTTGAAAGTCACATTTTCTCTTCAGTTCTGGTCTTTTCATCAAGAATTCTTGAAAGTCCTCCATGTCATTGAATTACCATTTATTCCCTTGAAGTATTATACTTAGTGTTGCTAGGCAGGTGATTCTTGGTTTTAATCCCAATTCCTTTGACTTCTGAAATATCATATTCCAAAGTCTTAGATCTCTTAATATAGAAGCTGCCAGATCTTGTGTTATCCTGATTGTATTCCCACAATACTTGAATTATTTCTTTCTAGCTGCTTGCAATATTTTCTCCTTGACCTGGGAACTCTGAAATTTGGCCACAATATTCCTAGGAGTTTCTCTTTTTGGATCTCTTTAAGGAGGTGATCAGTGGATTCTTTCAATATTTATTTTGCCCTCTGGTTCTAGAATATCAGGGCAGTTTTCCTTGATAATTTCCTGAAAGATAATGTTTAGGCCTTTTTTTGATCATGGCTTTCAAGTAGCCCCATAAGTTTTAAATTGTCTCTCTTGGATCTATTTTCCAGGTCAGTTGTTTTTTCCAATGAGATGTTTCACTTTACCTTCTATTTCTTCAATCTTTTGGTTTTGTTTTGTAACTTCTTGGTTTATCTCATAGTTATTAGCTTCCCTGAACTGGATTCTCTCTTTTAAAGAACCATTGTGTTCAGTGAACTTTTTAACCTTCTCTTCCATTTGGCTAACTCTGCTTTTTAAAGCCTCCTTCTCCTCATTGGCTTTTTGGACCTCTTTTTCCACTTGAGTTAGCCTCGTTTTAAAGGTGTTATTTTACTCAGCATTTTTTTGGTTTCCTTTAGCAAGCTACTGACATACTGTTCAAGCTCTTCTATTGCCTGACTCCATTTCATATTCATTTGGGAGGTACTGGAGGCAGAGGCCTTGACTTCCTCTGACAGTATGCCTTGTTCTTTTTCATCTGAAAGGATAGAAGGAGACACCTGTTCACCAAGAAAGTAATCTTCTATGGCCTTATGATTTTTTTCCCTTTTGGGGTCATTTTTCCAGCCAGTTATTTAACTTCTGAATTCTTTGTCAAAAGGAGGGTCCTGATGCTCCTCTTCTCCTCAGTGTAGTGCACAATCCTCAGATTCAGATCAGGTGCTCAAGTCTTCCAGGAGCTTTGGGTGGGGGTGGGGCCACCACTAAGGGATGAAGAAGTTCATCTCAGCTGCTTAATTGCCCCAGAGGTTTTGGGTAGGGGTGGGGCTGCCACTGAGGACTGAGGTTCAGATTAGCTGTTCAGTTCTGTCAGAGGCTTTAAGCTGAGCTGCCTGGACAATGAACGGAGGCTATGTCTGTGTAGCCACCTGCCACCTATTGCTGCTGCTGCTTCTGCTGCCTGAGGTCAGTGCTGGAGGAACCCTGTTCCCCTCTTGCCCAACTGGGAAAGCCCTACCACACTGACTTTTGGAGCTTGCTTTGTTGCTTGTGGGTTGAGGGCTCTGGGATCCTCCCTGCTGGGGATTCTGCCCCCGAGGACTATTCAGGTCCTGTTCTTCCAGGGCTGAGCTCCACTCCACTCAGTGTCCTTGTGAGATAGACCTTTCTTGTCAGCTTTCCAGTTTACGTTTGGCTGGAATCCTCTATCACTCTGTTTTTCTGTGGCTTCTGCTGTTAGAATTTGTTGAGAGTCATTTTTTACAGGTATTTTGTGGGCTGTCAGGGAAGTGCTAGAGTATATGCATCTTTCTACTCCACCATCTTGGCTCCACCCCCTAGCTTTTGCATTTTGAAAGGGACAGATTGTGGTCATTAGTAATCTAGCAATAAACATAGGATTTTACATTTGGTAGATGCTTAGAAAATGTTTGCTGAATTGAATAATTGGTGGATTCACGAAGAATAGTAAGTAACTTGGTGAATTAGAATTTTGTTTACACTAGTGTGGAGAGACAGATGGGTAATACTTGAAGAGTATTGTAATTGGAATGTCCAATTGGAACTGCATATACTTGTAGCATCTTAATTTCCTCTTGTACAAAATGGAATTAATTATCCTTTCTCTAAAACTTTCCTATATTGCAAACTTCCTCATTTCTTTTGTGGACACATTTTGGGGTCCCGATTTATTTCATAGGGCTTTGTGAGACTCAAATAAGTTATTATGAAGGGCTTTGTAAACTTTAAAGTACTATATAAGTGCCTTTATCATTATTATTACTAATTGTTTATTCTCACCCCACATATTCAGTTGTCAGACCCTGTAGTTTCTGCCTTCACACTTCTGTCTCATACATTTTTTCTTCATGCAGATAGCTATCACTGTATGTCATCACTTCTTACTTAGACTGTTGAAATGAACTTTTATTTTTTCTCATTACTTTAGATCTTTTCTGTTACCAATTTAATCTTCATGTAGCTTCCAAAGTGATTTTCCTAAATTGCAGACCTGACTATCTCATCTCACCTACTAATTAAACTCCTGTACTATAGCTCCCAATTACTTCTAGTATCAAATGAAATTTTTTTTCTTTTGCCCTAGTTCCACTTTTCCCAGGACCTAAATTTGTGGAGGAGTCCAAGCCAGTCAACCTTGATTCCCCTTTTGGCTCCTCTGTTTTTCTGAAATTCTAACTCAGACCTCAATTAGTCTTCTCATAGTAGCCTCATAAGTACCTTCACACTCAGGAACATCAATTTGCTTTTGTGACTTTCTCATTTTGAGATATATCCTTCTAAAGTTCTAGACCCTTTCTTTGCCTTCATTTTCATGGATTTTGCTACTATGCCTCAACCTCTCTCATACCCTTCAAGTTCCTTCAGGGTCTGAGGCCTTGTCACCCTGTCACATCTGCTGTACCATGCTGCCTCCCAACTTCTACTACTGGTGAATTCACAAAAGGATTGGGTTGTTTTTTATTAGTATTTTGATTCCCAGTGTTTAGCACAGTGCCTGACACATAGTGAATCCTTACTAAATGCTTTTTGCCTTGTTTTACCTCTTTCAGAATCATTTTTCTCTTCTATAAAATGGGGACATAATAATATATACCTTGTAAGGTTGTTGTGAAGATCAAATGAAATTTAAGAAATACTTTGCAAACTTTAAACCTTCATATAAATACTAACACATGATTATTAACTGTGTGATCCTTGGGGAAGTTATTTAACTTCCCTGGGACCCAATTTTGTAATATGCAAAATGAGTGAATTGGACCTCAAAAGTTTCTTATAGTTCTAAATGTATGATCCCATACATATTTGAAAATAACAATCATATGTTCCTCTGACTCTCATCCTCAGGATTCTTTTTCCCCCTTCAAGCTAAACATTGATAGTTCATTAAAATGTACCTCATGTTCTTGTTGTTTGTCCTTCATTCTCAAGGAGGACCATAACTTCAGGAAAGTGATGCCTTGAACTGCAAATGAATTGCATTTAAGTGAGGGAGGGTTGTGTAAAGTAAGCAGCCTCACTTTCTCCACCAGAGTTATCTGGGTACAGTGGCAAAATATAGAAGAGTGGGCCTGAGATGCAGTGGGAGACTCTCTTGTCATGTCAAGATCCTTTACCATGCTGACTATTCTTCTCTGGACATTCTCCATGTTGTTGATATTCTTCTGAATAGCTAGAATTCCTAACTGAGCACAATGTTCCAGAAATGGCAGAAGAAAGAATAAAAAAGAATTGCAAGGTTATCACATTTATTTTCCAGGAAGTTTTATACCCTTATACTGAAATGCAAGAGGTCCTCACTTTTCTCTTTCCCATGTTTTCCCTTTTATTCTGACATATCTCACTGTTGAATCAGATTTAGAAAACAGTCCAATAAAATCTGCTTTATCTTTATTAGAAAATCAGCTGTCTGGTCAGACTTCAAATATTTACTTCTCAAGCTAATTTATTAAATTTCAGTGTAAGATTTTCCATGTATCCATAGTAAATTTAACCTCTTTCAATTAAGGTCAGCATTCTAGCTTGTCAAGATCTTTTTTGGAACTTGGTTCTTTCATGTCCTATTTGAACTATTCCTTATACCTTTGTGTCATATGAAAGCTTGATTATTGTCCTTTATGACTCTACAAATTCTTGATAAAAATGTCAAATAGCACAGCATCATTGATATATCAATTGGTATCTCCACTGGAGACCTTCCAAACTGGCATCAAATCACAAATGATTACTCCTGGGCTTAGTCATTTAACCATTTCTCTATTAATCTAATTTTTCTTTCATTCAACACACATGTAGAAATATCAGCAAGTAGCATGAAAGCTGACCACTTTTATAACCCCATAAAAAAGGACATAAGGAGGATGGCGGGGTAATTGGTAATTACTATCTCTCTTCCCTTGTTGACCTTGATGAGCCCAGAGAATATCTCCCTGGGAAAACCCTGGAACAGTGTAAAGCAGCAGAAAGGTTACACAGTCTCTTAGCCCATGAGGCTAGGAAGATTGCTAAGGAGAGTCTATCTTGCTGTGGATGAAGGGGACCACTGCAGGATCAGAGCTGTCCCAGACAGCCCCACCTCAGCAAACTGGGAGAAGATCCTGAGGCCCAGAGGGGTGAAGCCAGCAACTGCCAACACCAGGACCCCAGGTGTTCCTCAGCACCCCAGGGGCATGAGGAAGACACTAGCACAGACAGGATAATGAAACACTGAGTTTGCCTATCCTCTAGCTCAGGAGGGGAGATCTCCTGTGGGAGACCATCCCTCCCCCACATTTAATGAGGTAGCTCCAGCATAACTGCAAGGAAACCCAAAAGACCTCACCTGGCCTCTGCTTTCCAAGAGGAGCCAGCTCAGCACCAGGTAAGCTGCAGCACTTTAGCTTCTAGTTAAAGAGGACACAACACACAATGCCTAAAGTTTTAAGCACAGGTACTGTGCAACACAGCCCTCTGAGCCCCAGATGCTGAGATCTACCTTAAAAGACAGGAAAAGGGTGATTATCTTGAGTAAGAAGCAAAGCAGAAAAGAAAAGACAATAGAATGTTTCTGTGGGGACAAGGATCAAAAAAAGAAATACTAAAGAGGTTAGCATTAAGACTACCCTCATCTGAAACTTCAGAAGTGAATATGAACTGATCTGAAGCACAAAGAGCCGTCTTAGAAGAGTTCAGGAAGGATTTTAAAGGCCAAATTAGAGAATTAGAAGAAAAACTGACCCATGACTGTAAAAATTTTAAAAAAGAAATCAGAGAAGAATTTAAAAGGACTATTAGACAAATGGAAAAGGAAGTAAAAAACCTAACTGGAGGAAGTAACTCCTTAAAAGGAAAAATTGGACAGATGCAAAAGGAGATGTAAAAAGTTAACTGAAGAAAACAATTTGATAAAAATTAGAATCAGGCAAGGAGAAGTTAATGAATCTATGGGTCATCAAGAATAAATCACAGATTATCTAAAGAATGAAAAGATGGAAGAAAATGAAGAGTTTCTAATTGGAAAAACAACTGACCTGGACAATAGATTTAGATGATAAAATCTAAGGATTATTGATCTACCAGAAAGCCATGATGATAAAAAAGAACATGACCAATATTATCCAAGAAATCATCAAGGAAAATTCCCCAGAAGTCCTAGATCAAGAGAGTGAACTCCTTAGAGCATGAAAACTTCACATCCAAATAATCTACTGATCCCCTCCTGAAAGGGACCCCAAACTAAAAGGCCCAAGGAATATTGTTGCCAAATTCCAGAACTATCAAGTGAAGAAGAAAATGCAGCAGGCAGCCAGAGAGAAACAATTTAAATATCAAGGAGCTATAGTCAGGATCAGACAGGACCTTGCAGGTTCTACATTAAAGATTAAAGGAATTGGAACATGATATTCCATAAGGCAAAGGAACTGGAACTTTGACCAAGGATCAATTACCCAGCAAACTTGAGATAATATTTCAGGCAAGGAGATGATCATTCAATGAAATAAGGGACTTCCAGACCTTCCTGATGAAAGGACCAGAACTCAATAGAAAATTCAATCTTCAAATACAAATCTCAAGAGAGGCATAAAAATGTAAAAGGGGGAAAAATTGTTCCTCCGTATGGTAAATTGTTTACATCACTATAAGGGAATATGATACTTGTTTACCTTGAGAATTGTATATTTATTATGAAATATAAAAGAGATATACATAGAGGGAGTGGGTATAGCTCAAATGATGTGATGATAACTAATGTGATTTAAGGGTGGAAAGTGACTGTAATGGGAAATTGAAAAGGAGGAGGCAGAAAAAAATAAATTACATCACAGGAAGAGGCACAAAAATATATTACAGTAGAGGAAAAGAGGCGAGGGAGATGAGCATTGTTTGAGAGGTACTCTCATCTGATTGGATTTCAGGAGGGTACAAATAACTCATTTAAGTACAGAAATACAACTAGCTCTATATGAAGTAGGAGAGGAAGGGGGAAAGAAAAGGGAGGGGAGGCTAAAAGGGAGGGAAGAAATAGTAAGGGAAAAGGGGATTAAAAGGGAGGGGGAATGAAAGAAGGGAGGAAATATTGAAGGAGGCAGTGGTCAAAAAATAAAACTCTATCATGGAGGGGAAGGGAGAAGGGAGAATTGAAAGCATAAACAAGGGGAAAGGAGATGGAGGAAAAGACACAGAAAGTAATCATAACTGTGAATACTAATGGGATGAACTCTCCCATAAAACAGAGCCTGATGGCAGAATGGATTAAAAACCATAATCCAACAATGTGTTATTTTCAAGAAACGCATTTGAAAAGTGGGTGTACACACAGGGCAAAGGTAAAAGGTTGGAGCAGAATACTTTGTGCATCAGCTGATGTATAAAACAAGGCGAGGTAGCAATCCTAATATTAGAAAAAGCAAAAGCAGAAACAGATCTAATCAAAAGACGTAAGGAAGGAAACTATATCTTGGTAAAAGGTGCCATAGATAATGAAACATTTTCATTACTAAACCTATATGCTCCAAGTTGTGTAGTATCCAGATTCTTACAGAAGAAGTTAAGGGAGTTATAAGAAGAAATAGACAGCAAAACTATATTAGTGGGGGACCTCAACCTCCTCCTCTCTGAACTTGATAAATCTAACCTCAAAATAAACAAGAAAGAAGTAAAGGAGGTGAATAAAACTCTGCATAAGGTAGATATGATAGATAAGGTAGATATGACTGAATAGGAAGAGAAAGGAATATACCTTTTGCTCAGCAGTACATGACACAAATACAACAATTGACTATGTACTAGGGCATGAAAACTTCACAATCCAGTGTAAAAAGGCAGAGATAGTCAATGCATCCTTCTCAGATCATAATGCAATAAAAATTATATGTAATGTTAAACCAAAAACTAATTGGAAACTAAAGAATCTAATCCTAAAGAATGAGTGGATTAAAAACAAGTTATAGAAATAATCAACAATTTCATTCAAGAGAATGACAATAATGAGACAACCTACCAAATCTTATGAGATAGTACAAAAGCAGTTTTTAGGGGAAGTTTTATATCTTTGAAAGCCTATATGAATAAAATAGAGAAAGAGATCAATAAATTGAGTATGTAACTGAAAAATCTCAAAAAAAAAACAAATTGAAAATCCCCAAGTAAATACCAAATTAGAAATATTGAAAACCAAAGGAGAGATTAATAAAATTGAAATTGAGAAAGCTACTGAACTAATAAATAAAACTAATAGTTGTTTTTATGAAAAAACCAATACAATTGATAAACCTTTGATTAGCTTGATTAAAATAAAGAAAATCAAATTAACAATATCAAAAATTAAAAGGGAGAACTAACTTCCAATGAGGAGGAAATTAAAACAGTAATTAGAAATTGCTTTGCCCAACTGTATGCCTATATATTTGATCATCTAAATGAGATGAATGATTATTTTAAAAAAATATAAATTGCCCAGGTTAACAGAAGAGGAAGTTGAGTGCTTAAATAACCCCATCTCAGAAAATTTACAAGCCATCAATAAACTCCACAGGAAAATATTTACAGGGCCAGATGGATTTAAATGTGAATTCTATCAAACATTTAAAGAACAGTTAATTCCAATACTATATAGAGTATTTGGGAAAATTGCTGAAGAAGGAGTCCTACCAAATTCTTTTTATGATACAAATGCAATTCTGATACTTAAACAAGGAAGAGTCAAAACAGATAAAGAAAATTATGAACTCGTTTCTCTAATGAATATGGAAGTAAAAATTTTAAATAAGATATTAGCAAAAAGAATACAGCAACTTATCATGAAAATAATACATTATGATCAGGTAGGATTTATAGCAGAAATGCAGGGCTGGTTCAATATCAGAAAAATGATTAGCATTATTAATGATATCAACAACAAAATTAACAGAAACCACATGATTATCTGAATAGATGCAGAAAAAGCTTTTGGCAAAATACAACACCCATTCCTATTGAAAACACTGGAAAGCATAGGAAAAAATGGAACTTTCCATAAAATAAGCAAAATATCTACCTAAAACCATCAGCAAGCATTATATGCAATTGAGACAAGCTAGATGCATTTCCGATAATATCAGCAGTGAAACAAGGATGTCAGTTATCAACACTGTTATTCAATGTAGTATTAGAAATGCTAGCTGAATCAATAGGAAAAGAAAAAGAAATTGAAGGAATTAGAATAGGTAAAGAAGAAACTAAGTTGTCACTCTTTCCAGATGATATGATGATATGCTTAGAGAATCCCAGAGAATCAAGTAAAAAACTACTTCAAATAACAAACGACTTTAACAAAGTTGCAGGTTATAAAATAAACCCACATAAATCATCTACATATGTATATATTACTAATAAAGCTCAACAGCAAGAGATAGAAAGAGAAATCCCATTTAAAGATATAGTAGACACTATAAAATATCTGGGAATCTACCTGCCAAAATAAACCCAGGGAGCATATAAACACAATTACAAAACACTTTTTGCACAAATAATGTCAGATCTAAGTAAGTGAAAAAATGTTCATCACTCGTGGGTAGGCCTAGCTAATACAATAAAAATGACAACTCTACCTAAATTGATTTATTTGTTCAGTGCCACACCAATCAAACTACCAGATAATTATTTTCTAGAGTTAGAAAAAATAATATCAAAATTCATCTGGAAGAACAAAGAGTCCAGAATATCAAGGGAACTAAAGAAAAGAAATGCTAGGGAAGTTTGTCTATCCCCACCAAATCTCAAATTGTATTATAAAGCAGCAGTCATCAAAACCTCTTGCTACTGGCTAAGAAGAAGAGGGATAGACCAGTGGAATAGATTAGGTACTCAAAACACAATAGTTAGTGAATATAGCAATCTACTGTTTGATAAACCCAAGGACCCCAGCTTCTCGGATAAGAGCTCAGTGTTTGACAAAAATTTCTGGGAAAGTAGAATAACAGTGTGGTGGAAATAAACAGTTTAGGGGAGCAAGGAATAGTTCAATTGTCACATTTATGGAGAATGAAGACGTTTATGATCCAAAAAGATGTAGAGAACATTATGAAGTGCAAAATGGATAATTTTGATTACATGAAATTGAAAAGATTTTGCACAAGCAAATCCAATACAACTAAGATTAGGAGGGAAGTAGAAAACTGAGAAAGAATTTTTGCAACCAGTGTCTGTGATTAAGGCCTCATGTCTAAATATACAGAACTGAGGCAAAAGTAAAAGAATACAAGCCATTCCCCAATTAATAGATCGTCAAAGGATATAAATAGGGAGTTTTCAGAGGAAGAAAGTAAAGCTGTCTATAATCATATGAAAAAATGCTCTAAATCACTATTGATTAGAGAAGTGCAAATCAAAACAACACTGAGATACTACATCACAACTATCAGATTGGACAACATAACAAAACAGGAAGATTATGACTGTTGGAGAAGATGTGGTAGAATTGAAACACTCATTCATTGGTGGAGTTGTGAGCTGATCCAACCATATTGGAGAGCAATTTGGAACTATGCCCAAAGGGCTACAACAATGTGCATACCCTTTGACCCAGTAATATTGCTTCTGGGATTGTGTCCCAAAGAGGTCATAGAAATGTGAAAGGGTCCCACATGTACAAAATTATTTATAGCAGCTCTCTTTGTGGTGGCCCCAAACTGGAAATCAAGGGGATGCCAATCAATTGGGTAATGACTGAACAAGTTGTGGTATATGAATGTAAAGCAATACTACTGTGCTTTGAGAAACGATGAACAGGAAGACTTCAGAGAGACCTGGAAAGACTTATATGAACTGATGCTGAGCAAAAGGAGCAGAACCAGGAGAACTCTGTACATAGACACAACCACAGTGTGTGTGAAATTTTTCTGGTAGACTTAGTACTTCATTAAAATGCATGGACTTAACAAATTTCCAATGGATTCTTGAGGCAAAGAGCCTTCCACATCCATAGAAAGAACTATGGAATTGCATCTCAGATAGAAATAGACCATTTTCTTTTGTATTATTATTTTTTTTTTTTATGGTTTCTCCCATTCATTTTAACTCTTCTAAGCTACATACGTTTAATAGGAATGCATGTGCAGAAACTATATAAGATTGTAAACCATCTCAGGAAGGGAGTGGGGAGGGAGGTGGTACTGAGGGGGAGGGAGTGGAAAAAACTAAGATATATGGAAGTGATTGCATTTAAATTCCAAGTTTATGATGTATTTTTGGTTCTTTTCTCTATTCCATATTTGTATTCTAGCATTCGTGTCTAAAATTAAATTTAAAAAAAATTGAATGCTAAAATTGTTTTGAATAATAATTGGTGAAGAAATTAAGTACTATCAAAAAATAACAAAACAGGAAGTAAGGTCAATCTAGCATGACCAATCTAGCATGACCACTGTCTAACTCTTTTTGGTCACCATAATGTTTTTTAAAATTTTGAACCAAATTTTAAAATATATAGAATTATAAAATCAATAACAAATTTAAACTCATTGGTTTATAGTTTGCATATTGCATTCTAATTCCTTTTGAAAATTCAGGGTGCTTGCCCTTTTGTTCTGTGATACCTTTCATAGTATCCCAACAATTCACAAATCACACGCATACTGTTTTTTCATTACCAAAGAGTGTAATTTGTCTGGGCTAAGTGACTTAAATTCATCAAGAAAAGGTAAGCATATTCTCATTACTCTCTATTCTATCTGGGCTATCAGTCTCCTTATTCAATACATTTGTTCTGTACTTTCGAATACAGAGGTACTTCATCTAGGCAGAGAAAAACGGATCTAAATTTTTAAAATGAGTATCTCTATTCTCTTTTTTTGAGCCATCATCATATCATTCACCTTAACTGGTATATAACTTCAGTTTTGATTTTCTTTTGCTCTTCTTTCATTTCTCGAAAATGTCAAGAGCAACACACCTTTTTTTCTTATTGTTATGTTTTATTTTCACTCTCAACTCAGTCTAAATTTTAGTATTCCTGATACTATGCTTGCAAAAGATTCATGCTTTCATATTAAACCTCTGTTGTATATTCTTTGCCAAAAACTTCTGTACATCTCTTTAAAAATGTATGTTGGTTGAATTCTCTGCATATCAATCTGTTCACAAACATTCTATTTTCCTCCCCTTGACTGGAATTGTCTATTATTTTATTTTCAGAATTTCAGTCTTGGGAGTTTCCCATCTTTCCTCAACTTATTTGCTATCTAAACTTTCAAACCTATGAAATCCTACTTTGCCTTCCCCTGAATGCTTTGAAATATGACTTCCAGAATCGAGGGTGAATCTTAGACTCTACATGGTTTCTCTCTTCTGTATCACAAATCTAGTAGGGGATGTTCATTTACACCAATTCCCCCAGTCTTCATGAGTTGTAATGCAGAATATAAATCCAATAGGCTCTTCAAAATGAAATCCACGTGGTCTCTTCACTTATTGGTCCCTTTGCCTTTCTGATGAATCAAATTACTGTTAATATTATTATTAAATTTACTAATGACAAATTATTAAATTATAATTTTAGTATAATAGAAATAGATTAAGGGGGAAGATACTTGTAGGTCAGTCACAAAAGTACAGAAAAACAAACATGAAACAATTCCCACCTTTAAGGAATTTATAATTTAATGGTAATAAGTAAATATATTACTAACTAGATGGAAATTAATTTTGGAGGAACTCACTAACTAAGGGGAATAGGATCAGTGAGACAAGGTGAGTTATTAGCTGTGCTGCTTTTGACAGAAACAGAACTGTGGTCAATTTATTTCAAAGCAACAAACACCTGCTGTTGTAAAACACCATGATAGACACTGGGAATAAAAGACACATAAAACAGTCCCTGTTTTAAATGACTTACATTTGGGGAAAGGGAAGTGATGCAATGCAATATGTGGGAAGATGAGAAAATTTAAAAGTATATTCAAAAATTCTATGATATATTTTCAAGGGGAACATAAAACATTTTAAGAGGAGGATATAAGCGCAGGGATTAGTAAAACTCCTCTATGAAGTAGCACATATATAATGTCTCAAAGGAAGATGAGGATTCTAAGAGATAAAGGTGATGAGAGCTTTCCAGAATCGGGGAACCATTTGTACCAAGACAAGGAGGTGGAGTATGGAATGTAATGCATAACAAATAGTTATCACATCATTTTGAAAAGATTAAAGAATATACAAAGGACCTGAGTCTAAAATTTGACACTTGTGGGTGGGAGTCATAAATTGTTTGTTTTCTCACTTTAAAAAAATTATTTACGACAGAGCGAAGATGGCAGGGTAGAAAGACACATGTACTCTAGCACTTCCCCCACAGCCCACAAAATATGTGTAAAAGTGACATTCAACAAATTCTAGAGCAGCAAAAGCCATGGAACAACAGAGTAAAAGAGATTTCTAGACAAAAGTAACCTGGAAGGCTGACAGGAAAGGTCTATCCCATGGGATGCTGAGCAGAGTTGAGCCTATCCCCGGCCATGCAGCACCAGGAGGAACAGGACCTGAACAGGCCTCTAGGGCAGAATCCCCAGAAGGGAGGGTCCCAGATCCCTCAACCCACAATCAACAAAAAAAGCTTCAAAGGTCAGAGAGGGAAGGCTTTCTCAGTTGGGGGAGAGAGGGATGGGGTCCCCCCAGCACTGTCCTCAGGTGAAGGCAGAGGTGGCTGCAGCAGCAGCAGGGGATGGCAGGTGGCTGCAGAAGCAGCCTGGGTCCATTGTCCCAGTGGCTCACCTTAAAGCATTGGGTAGAATTGAACAGCTGATCTGAACCTCAGCCCTGAGCATCGTCCTGGGGGGAGGAAGAGCACTAGGATGCTTCTCTTGGCAAAGGATTCAGAAGTCAAGTAATTGGCTGGGAAAATGGTCAAAAAAAGGGGACAAATAAGACCATAGAAGGTTACTTTCTTGGTGAACAGATATTTCTTTCTATCCTTTCAGATGAAGAAGAACAATGCATACTGTCAGAGGAAGTCAAGGCTTCTGCCTCCAGTACTTCCAAAATGAATATGAAATGGGATCAGACCATAAAAGAACGTGAAAAGTGTGTTAGCAGCTTTCTAAAGGAGAACCAAAAAATGCTAAGGAAAACAACACCTTTAGAAATAGGCTAACTCAAGTGGAAAAAGTGATCAAAAAAGCCAATGAAGAGAAGAAGGCTTTAAAAAGCAGAGTTAGACAAATAGAAAAGGAGGTTCAAAAGCTCACTGAACAAAATAGTTCTTTAAAAATGAGAGTGGAGTTCAGGGAAGTTAATGACTATACAATAAACCAAGAAGTTGAAAAACAAAACCAAATGATTGAAGAAATAGAAGATAAGGTGAAACATGTCATTGGAAAAAACTGACCTGGAAAATAGATCCAAGAGAGACAATTGAAAAATTATGGGACTTCTTGACAGTCATGATGAAAAATAGAGGCCTAGACATTATCTTTCATGAAATTAACAAGGAAGCCTGCTCTGATATTCTAGAACTAGAGGGCAAAATAAATATTGAAAGAATCCACAGATAACTTCCTGAAAGAGTTCCAAAAAGAAAAACTCCTAGGAATATTGTAGTTAAATTCCAGAGTTCCCAGGTCAAGGAGAAAATTTTGCAAGTAGCTAGAAACAATTCGAGTATTATGGAAATGCAATCAGAATAACATAGGATCTGGTAGCTTCTACATTCAGTGGTTTAAGACCTTGGAATAGTATGTTCCAGAAACTAAAGGAACTGGGATTAAAACAAAGAATCACCTACGCAGCAAAACTGAGTATAATACTTCAAGGGAAAAATGGTCATTCGATGATATAGAGGACTTTCAAGAACTCATGATGAAAAGACCAGAACTGAATAGAAAGTTTAACTTTCAAACACAAGAATCAGGAGAAGTATGAAAAGGTAAACAGGAAAGAGAAATCATAAAGGACTTTCTAAAGCTGAACTGTTTACATTCCTACATGGAAAGATAATATTTGTAACTTTTGAGACTTTTCTCAGTATTTGGGTAGCTGGAGAAATTATACACATGCGCACCTCCCCCACCCCTCCACATATATATAGACAGAGAATACACGTTGAGTTGAATCAGAAGAGATGATATCCATAAAAAAATAAAATAAAATTAAGGGGTAAGAGAGGAAAATATTGGGAGGAGAAAGGGTGAAATGGAATGGGGTAGACTATCACTCATAAAAGAGATAAGAAAAACATTTTTCAATGGAGGAGAAAAGAGAGGAGGTGAGAGGGGAAAAGTGAAGCTTACTCTCTTCACATATGGCTTAAGGAGGGAAGAATACACTCACTAAATTTGGTATGAAAATCTATCTTACACTATAGGAAAGTAGAGGAGGAGGGGACAAGTGGTGTGAGGGGGCAGTAGAAGGGAGGGCAAATGGGAGAAGGGAGTAAGTAGAAGTAAACACTTTTAAGGAGGGACAAGGTCTAATGAGAGAATAGAAAAAAAGACAGGGCACAGGGTAGGATGGAGGACAATATAGTTAGTCTTACACAACATGACTATTATGGAAGCCTTTTGCAAAACGACACATATATAGGCTGTATTGAATTGCTTGCCTTCTCAGCAGTGATGGGTGTGGAGGGAGGGAAGGAGCGAAGTTGGAATTCAAAGTATTAGAAATCAAAGTTGAGAATTGTTACTGCATATAACTGGGAAATAAGAAATACAGGTAATGGGGTATAGAAATTTATCTTGCCCTGCAAGAAAAGAGAGAAGGTGAGGATAAGGGAAAGGTGGGGTGTGATAGAAGGGAGGGTACACTGAGGGAAGGAGAAATCAGAATGCAAGGAGTTATGGGGTGAGGGAGGGGAGAGATGGGAAGAAAAATTGGAACTCAAAATTTTGGGGAAATGAATGTTGAAATCTAAAAATAAATAAATAAAACTAAAAATGATATTTAGCATTTTATTTTCCCCCAGTTACATGTAAAAACAATTTTAACATCATTTGAAAAACTTTGCATTACAAATTCTCTCCTTGCTTCTCTTCCCCCCCACTACCATTGAGAAAGCAAGCAAATCAATACAGGCTTTACATTTATCATCAGGTAAAACATTTCCTTATTAGTCATATTGTGAAAGAAAATATAGATTTAAAAATCCTCCAGAAAAAAATAAAGTAAAAAAAAGAAAAACATAAGCTTCAAAAATTATGCTGCAATTGTATTCGGACACCATCAGGTCTTTGTCTGGGGATGGATAGCATTTTTTATCATAAGTCCTTCAGAATTTTCTTGGATCATTGTATTGCTAATAGTTGTTATTCATTGCTTATCATTTTAAAATATCGCTGTTACTTTGTACACAATACATTTCAGTTTTTATCAGCTCATGCAAATCTTTTCAGGTTTTTCTGAGAGAATTCTGTTCATCATTTTTTACAGTACAATAATATTCCATCATATTCACATACCTCAACTTATTTAGCCTTTCCCCAGTTGATGGGAGTCCCCACAATTTCCTCTTTTTGCCACCAGAAAAAAAGTTGATGTAAGTATTTTTGTGCATGAACGTCCTTTTCCTTTTTGTTTTAAATCTTTTTTGCAAGATAGACCTAGTAGTGGTATTGCTAGGTCAAAGGGTGTGCCTGGCTTTGTAGCACTTTGGGAATAGTTTCAAATTGCTCTACAGAAAGTTTGAATAAATTTACAACTCTACCAACAGTGTATTAATGTTTCATTTTTGCCACATCCTCTCCATCAATTGCCATTTTCTTTTTATGTCCTATTAGTCAATCTAATTGATATGAGGTAGTTCCTCAGAATTGCATTAATTCATTAGTATATTTAATCCATTATCCTAAAGTGTAGTTTATGTGGGCTAGGTGACTTAAATTCATCATTCCTCTGTTTTCTATCTTGAGTGTCACTCTCCCATTAACCACATTTATTTTGTGTCTTCCAGTACAAAGATCCTTTATCTAAATAAAGAAAAACCAATATAAATTTTGAAAATGAGTATCTCTATCCTCTTTCAAAATTGTTTTAATTTGCATTTCTCCAATCAATAGTGACTTACAGCATTTGTCAGACAGCTATAACTAGCTCTGATTGCTTCTTTCAAAAATTGTTCATAGCTTTTGATCATGTATCCATTGGACAATATTTCTTATTTTTATAAATTGAACTCAGTTCTGTCTATATTGGAGAAATGAGGCCTTTATCATAGAAATTTGTTTCAGGAGTTTTTTTCATAGTTTGTACTACTAACTGTACTTCCCTCCATCATATTCCTTCACCCCAAATTTTATTTGATTACTTTTTTCCTTTTACCCTGTCCCTCATCAAAATTGTTTTGCTTCTGCCTACAGCATCCCACAATGACCCCTCCCTTCTATCACTCTCTGTCTCTTATTCCCTTCCTCTTCTACATTCCTGTAAGGTAAGATAGATTTTTATACCCAACTGAACGTGCTTCTTATTCCCTCCTTGAGCCAATGTTGATAAGAATAAGGTTCACTCACTCCCTTCACCTCCCCCAATTTCTACTCCACTGCAAAAACTTTTCACAATGCTTTTATTTATGATAATTTACCCTATTCTCCCTTTCCCTTTCTCTCTCTCCCAGTAAATTCCTCTTTCTTACTCTTTCACTTTATTTTTGTGGATATCATCCTTTTATATTCAATTCACAGCTCACCTTCTTTCTAGACATGACCCAATTGTGAGAAAGTTCTTATGGGTTACAAGTACCCCATGTGCAATGTAAGCAGTTTAACCTTATTATGATTTCCTTTTTCTGTTTACCTTTTTGTGCTTTTCTTGAGTCTTGAATTTGAAAGTTAAATTTTCTATTCAGCTCTAGTGTTTTCATCAAGAATGTCAGAAAGTCCTCTATTTCACTGAATGGTAATTTTTCCCCTTGAAGGGTTATACTCAGTTTTGCTGGGTAGGTGATTCTTCGTGGTGATCATACCTTCTTTGCCCTCCATAGTATCACATTCCAAGCTCTTTGACCCTATAATTTAGAAGCTGCTAAACTGTGTTATCCTGACTGTGTCTCCATGATACTTTAATTGTTTCTTCCTTTTTAATTGCAATATTTTCTCCTTGACCAGGGAGCTATGAAATTTGAGTATAATATTCCTGGGAATTTTCATTCTGGGATTTCTTCAGGAGGTGATTTCTGGATTCTTTCAATGTCTATTTTACCCTCTGGTTCTAGAATACTGGGGCAATTTTCCTTGATGATTTCTTGAAAGATTGTGTCTAGGTCTTTTTTGATAATGGCTTTTAGGTGTTTAAATAATTTTAAAATGATCTCTCATACACACACGTATATATATATGTATGTATATATATATTCCAGGCCAATTGTTTTTAAAATGAGATATTTTACATTGGCTTCTGTTTTCTGTTTAATTGTTTTGGTTTTCTTTCACAGTTTTTTGACTTCTCATAAAGTCATTAGCTTCAATTATCTCAATTCTAATTTTTAAGGAATTATTTCCTTCAGTGAGCTTTTGTACCTCCTTTTCCTTTTGACCAATTTTACTTTTTAAAAAACATTTTTATTTAAATAAAATTATTTGTTTGCATTTTTCTGCAATCACTTCCATAAGTCTTAGATTTTTCTCCCCTTCCTTTTCTCCCCAAGACAACATGCAATATTATATGGGTTCTGTTCATAAATTCTTATTAACCACATTTTCATATTAGTCATGTTGCATGGAGGAATTAAAATGAATGATATAAACCATGAGAAAAAAACAAAAGAAAACATAACATAAGAGAAAATTGTACGCTTCATTCTGGGTTCCACTTCCACTATTGTTTCTCTGGATGTGGATGGCATTTTTGCCTCAAGTCTTTTGGGAATATTTTAAGTCCCTGCATGGCTGTGAAGGGCTAAGTTTACCAGAAAAATTCCTCACATACTGTGATTGTTGCTTTTTTCAAAGTTCTCTTGGTTCTGCTCTTTTCACTCAGCATCAATTCATATATATCCTTTCAGGCCTCTCTAAAGTCTTCTAGTTGAACATTTCTTACAGCAAAGTAGTATTTCATCACATTCACATACCAAAGGTTGTTCAGTCATTTTCCAATTGATGGGCATCTCTATGATTTCCAGTCCTTGATCATCAAAAAGAGAGCTACTGTAATTATTTTTGTACATGCGGGACCCTTTCCCATTTCTATGATCCCTTTTGGGGTACAGTCCTAGAAGCAAATATTGCTGGGTCAAAGGGTATGCATATTGTTGTAGCCCTTTGGGTATAGTTCTAAATTACTCTCCAGAATGGTTGCATCAGCTCACAGCTCTACCAACAATGAATTAGTGTTCCAACTCTCCCATATCTTCTCCATTTATCATCTTCCTGTTCTGTCATGTTAGCCAGTCTGATAGGTGTGATGTGGTACCTCAGAGTTGTTTTGATTTACATTTCTCTAATCAATAGTGATTTAGAGCATTTTTTCATATGACTATAGATAGTCATAATTTCTTCCTCTGAAAACTGCCTGTTCATGTCCTTTGATCATTAATCATTTGGGAAATGGCTTGTATTCTTGTAAATTTGACTTAGTTCTCAATGTATTTTAGAAATGAGTCTTTATCATAGACACTAGTTGTAACATTTCTTTTCTAGTTTTCTGCTTCCCTCCTAGTATTGGATGCAGTGGGTTTGTTTGTACAAAAACTTTTCAATTTAATGTAATCAAAATTGTCCATTTTGCACTTTATAATGTTCTGTATCTCTTGTTTGGTCATAAATTTCTCCATAAATCTGACAAGTAAACTATTCCTTGCTCTCCTAAATTGTTTATAATATTAGCCTTTATAACCAGATTATTTATCCATTTGGACTTAATTCTTATGTACTGTGTCAGGCATTGGTCTATGCCCAGTTTCCATCACACTGTTAGTTTACCAAGCAGTTTTTGTTAAGCAGTGAGTACTCATCACAGAAGGTGGGGTCCTTGAGTTTATTAAACAGTAGACTTCTATATTCATTGACTTCTTTGTCTTGTGTACCCATCCTATTCCACTGATATGCCCCTCTATTTCTTATCTAGTGCCAAGTAGTTTGATGACTGCTGCTTTATATGAAAATGTGAGCTTTGGTAGGGCTAGGTCACCTTCCCTAGCATTTCTTTTCATTAATTCTCTTGATATTTTTACCTTTTGTTCTTCCAGATGAAGTTTGTTATTGTGTTTCCTAGCTCTAGAAAATAATTTTCTGGAGGTTTGACTGATATGACAATGAATAAGTAAATTAATTTAGGTAGAAGTGTCATTTTTATTATATTAGCTTTGCTACCTATGAGCAACTGATGTTTTTCTGATTACTTACATCTGACTTCATTTGTGCAAAAGTGATTTGTAATTGTATTCATATAGTCTCTGTGTTTGTTTTGGTAGGTAGACACCCAGATATTTTATATTCTCTACCATAGATTGAAATGAGATTTCTTTTTCTATCCCTTGTTGTTGGGCTCTGATAGTAATATATAGAAACACAGATGATTTACATGGGTTTATTTTGTAAGATGTAACTGTCAAATTTGCTTATTATTGTAAGTATTTTTTTTTTTGATTCTCTAGGATTCTCTAAGTATATCATCATATCATCTGGAAAGAATGACAACTTAGTTTCTTCTTTCCCTGTTCTAATTCCTTCAATTTCTTTTTCTTCTTTTCTTGCTAAACTAACATTTCTAGTAACGTATTTCATAACAATGGCAATAATTGACATCCTTGTTTCACCCCTGATTTTATTGGAAATGCATCTAGCCTCTACCCTAGCTTCTTCCAAGTAAATAATGATTGCTGATTGTTTTAGGTAGATATGGCTTATTATTTTTAGGAAGGCTCCGTTTATTCTTGTGCTCTCCAGGGTTTTCAATGGAAATGGGTGTTGTACTTTGTCAAAAGTTTCTTCTGCATCTAATGAGATAATCATATGGCTTCTGTTAGATTTGATGTTGATACGATCAATAATGTTGACAGTTTTCCCAATATTGAACCAGTCCTGCATTCCTAGTATACATACTACCCAATCATAATGTGTTGCTCTATCATGATAAGTTGCTGTATTCTTTCTGCTAATGCCTTATTTAAAAATTTTGCTTCTATATTCATTAGAAAAATTGGTCTATAATTTCCTTTCTCTACTTTGACTTTTCCTGGTTTAGGTAACAGAACCATATTTGTATCATAAAAAGATTTTTGTAGGACTCCTTCAGCAATTTTCCCAAATAATCTATATAATATTGGAATTAACTGTTTCTTAAATGCTTGCTATAATTCACTTGTAAATCAATCATGCCCTGCCTAGGAAGTTCATTCGTGGCTTGTTCAGTTTCATTTTCTGAGATGGGGTTATTTAAGTATTTAACTTCCTCTTCTGTTTATTTGGACAATTTATTTTTTTAACATTCATTCATTGCACTTGGATTGTCATATTCATGGGCATACAGTTGGATAAAGCAATTTCTAATTATTGTTTTAATTTCTTCCTCATTGGGGGTGTATTCACCCTTTTGATTTTTGATATTAGTAATTTGATTTTGTCTTTTTTTGAATCAAATTTACCAAAGGTCTATCACTTTTATTGTTTTGTTTTCTTAAAACCAACTCTTAGTTTCATTTATTACTTCAATTGTTTTTCAATTCCAATTTTGTTAATCTCTCCTTTGTATTTCATTGTTTCTAATTTGGTATTTACTTGGGGATTTTCAATTCGTCCTTTCTCTACCTTTTTCAGCTGCATGAGCAATTCATTGATCTCCTTTTTCTCTATTTGATTCATGCAGGCATTCAATGATATAAAAGTTCCCCTTAGAAGTGCTTTTGCAGCATCCCGTGAGTTTTGGTAGGTGGTCTCCTTATTCTTATTCTCTCGAATGAAGTTATTGATTGTTTCTATGATTTGTTGTTTAACCTACTCATTCTTTAGGATAAGATTATTCAGTTTCCAATTAATTTTTGGTCTATCTTTCCATTGCTTTTCATTACATATGATTTTTATTGCATTATGACCTGAAAAGGATGCATTGACAATTTCTGCCTTTCTGCCCTAGATTGTTAGATTTTTATGCCTCAGTCAATTTTTGTATCTGTGCCACATGCCACCGAGAAAAAGGTATATTCTTTTCTACCTTCATTCAATTTTCTCCAGAGTTCTATTCACTTCCTTAACTTCTTTCTTGTTTGTTTTGAGGTTATATTTATCAGGTTCAGAGAGAGGGAGGTTGAGGTACCCTACTATTATAGTTTTGCTGTCTGTTTCTTCCTGTAACTACCTTAACTTCTCCTCTAAGAATCTCAATGCTAAAACACTTGCAGCTTATATGTTTAGTAATGAAATTGCTTCATTGTCTGTGGTGACTTTAGCAGGATATAATTTCCTTCCTCATCTCTTTTAATTGAATCTATTTCTGCTTTTGCTTTGGCTGAGATCAGGATTGCTACCCCTTCCTTTTCTACATCAGCTGAAGCATAATATATTCTACTCCAACCTTTTACCTTTATCCTATGTGTATTCCCCCTGTTTCAAGTGTGTTTACTGTAAACAACTGTAGGGAGAACTTTACTTTCAGTTCGGATTTGCTCCCACAAATGACACGTTCAGTCACAATAATAGGGAAAATAGATTTTAATATTCAAATGCAGCAGTATAAAGGCTTCTTACAGTAACATATCCAGCAACATGCAATAAACACTATACACATGACTATAATCAGAATAATAATCAAATAAGCATTAAATGAAAGAAAGAGAAAACATCACCAATTCAGGGAAGCACCAACACCTGAATTTTCTCAGCTGAGGAATCCCGGGATACAGCTTTCAGGGTCTGAATTGGGAGCAAGTAGTCCAAGGCAGAGCATCCTCTCCATGGGTGAGATTCCGAGGACTTACACTAATCAAGGAGAGTTTATAGGGACCTAGACAAAGAAGGCTTTTGGCCAACGGCTCCACACACTGTTCCAAGATGGTCGGGCACATGACCATGGGAATACAGATGTTTGTCCATCAAGGAGATATCATACGGGGGCCACAAGATATAAGTTAATTAATCATATACTGGAAGGATTAGCCAAATCTTCCAAGTATTATCTACGTGTTCCGGGAGTGGCTAGTTCCCGGAACATTAATACATGGCCAACTCACATATGTTATATTCCTTGAGAGGCCATCAAAAGTTCAGAGTGAACTTCAAGGGATATGAAATATTCCTTCAACAACATATTGTTAAATTATAGTTTTTAATCAATTCTACTCTCTGTCTCTGTTTTATGGAAGAGTTTATTCTATTCAAATTCACAGTTATGATTACTATTTGTTTATTTCTCTCCATCCTATTTCCTCCCATTTATGCTTTTAGTTTTCCCTTCTCCCTTCCCCTCCACAATAGACTTTTAATTTTTGGCCATCACATCCCTCTGTTTCCCTTCCCTTCTATTAGCCCCTCTCCCTTTTATTTCCCTTTTCCTTTGATTCTTCTCCTCTCTCTTTTCTTTCCCCTTTCGGCTCCTACTGCATATAGGGCAATTTAGATTTCTATACTTAATTGAATTTGTTGTTCCTTCTTTGAACTAAATTAGATGAGAGTAAATCTCAAATAATGCTCATCTACCACACCGTCTTTCCCTCTAAAATAATATGCATTTTTGTGTCTCTTCCTGTGATATAATTTAGCTTTTTCTTCCTCCTCCTTTTCACTCTCCCATTATAATCCTTTCTGACCTGTAAATCACATTTTTTATCATCACATCATTTATTTTATATCCACTCCATCTATCTATGTATATCCCTTTTAAATATCATAATAGATATACAGTTCTCTAGATTAACAAGTATTGTCTTCCCTTATAGGGATGTAAACAGTTTGCCCATAGTGAATAACAAGATTTTTTTCCCCTTTTACCTTTTTATGCCTCAATTGAAACTTGTATTTGAAGATCAAATTTTTTATTAATCTTTGTCCTTTTCATCAAGACAGTCTGGAAACTTCTTGTTTCATTGAATGTCCATCTCCTTGCCTGAAATGTTATGCTCATATTTGCTGGATAATTGATCCTTGGTTGCAGTCCAAGTTCCTTTGTATTGTGAAATATCATATTCCAGTCCCTCCAGTCTTTTAATGTAGAAGTTGCAAGGTACTGTGTGCTCTGGAATGCAGTTCCTCATTATTTGATTTGATACTTTTTAGCTCCTTGCAGTATTTTCTCCTTAGCTAGATAGTTCTGGAATTTTGCAACAATATGCCTTGGTGTTTTCAATTTGGGTTCTCTTTCAAGAGGTGAGCAGAGGATTCTTTTTATGATCTAGGACCTCATGGCAGTTTTCCTTGATGATTTCTTGTAAGACACTGCCCAGGCTGTTTTTTTTTTTTCATTATGGCTTTCTGGGAGACTGATAATTCCTAGATTTTTGTCTCCTGAATCTATTCTCCAGGTCAATTATTTTAAAAATGAAATATTTTACATTTTATTCTATTTTTTTTTTCATTTTTTAGATTTGGTTTCACTGATCCTTGATGTCTCAGAGAGTCATTAGCTTCTACTTGTCCAATTCAAATTTTTAATAAATTGCTTTTTAAGTTAACTTTGGTGTCTCCTTTTCTATTTGTCCAGTTGTTCCTCTTAAAAAGTCTTTTTCTCCATTTAGGTTTTGTACCGCCTTTTCCACTTGTCCAGCTTTCCTTTTTATTTTTGTTTTTTTTTTTTAATTTAACTTTTAACATTTATTTTCACAAAATTTTGGGTTACAAATTTTCTCCCATTTTATCCCCTCCCCCCCCATACCCAAGCATTCTAGTTGCCCCTGTGACCAATCTGCTCTCTCCTCTATCCTCCCTCCCTGCCCTTGTCTCCGTCTTCTCTTTTGTCCTGTAAGGCCAGATAGCTTTCTTAACCGCTTAACCTGTATTTCTTATTTCCCAGTGGTAAGAACATTACATTTGATCCTAACACTTTGAGTTCCAACTTCTTTAGCTCCCTCCCTCTCCACCCCTTCCCCTTGGAAGACAAGCAATTCAATATAGGCCAAATCTGTGTAGTTTTGCAAATGATTTCCATACTAGTTGTGTTGTATGGGACTAACTATATTTCCCTCCATCCTATCCTGTCCCCCATTACTTCTATTCTCTTAAGATCCTTTCCCTCCCCATGAGTGTCGGCCTCGGATTGCATTCTCCTCCCCATTCCCTCCCCTCCATCCTCCCCCCCACCCTGCTTGTGGCCCTGTCCCCCACTCTCCTGTATTATGAGATAGGTTTTCCTATCAAAATGAGTGTGCATTTTATTCTTTCCTTTCATGGAATGTGATGAGAGTAGACCTCATGTTTTTCTCTTGCCTCCCCTCTTTATCCCTCCACTAATAAGTCTTTTGCTTGCCTCTTTTATGAGAGATAATTTGCCCCATTCAACTTCTCCCTTTCTCCTCCCAATATTTCTCTCTCACTGCTTGATTTCATTTTTTTTTTAAGATATGATCCCATCCTCTTCAAATCACTCTGTGCACTCTGTCTCTATGTATGTGTGCGTGTGTGCATGTGTGTGTGTGTGTACTCCCACCCAGTACCCAGATACTGAAATGTTTCAAGAGTTACAAAAATTGTCTTTCCATGAAGGAATGTAAACATTTCAACATTAGTAAATCCCTTATGACTTCTCTTTGCTGTTCACCTTTTCATGGTTCTCTTCATTCTTGTGTTAGAAAGTCAAATTTTCTTTCCAGCTCTGGTCTTTTCATCAAGAAAATTTGAAAATCCTCTATTTCATTGAAAGACCATTTTTTCTCCTGAAGTATTATACTCAGTTTTGCTGGGTAGGTGATTCTTGGTTTTAGTCCTAGTTCCTTTGACTTCTGAAATATTCTATTCCATTCCCTTCGATTCCTTAATGTAGAGGGTGCTAGATCTTGTGTTATCCTGATTGTATTTCCACAATACTTGAATTGTTTCTTTCTAGCTGCTTGCAATATTTTCTCTTTCACCTGGAAATTCTGGAATTTGGCCACAATGTTCCTAGGAGTTTCTCTTTTTGGATCTCTTTCATGCGGTCTTCTGCGGATTCCTTGAATATTTATTTTACCCTCTGGTTCTAGAATCTCAGGGCAGTTTTCCTTGATAATTTCATGGAAGATGATGTCTAGGCTCTTCTTTTGATCATGGTTTTCAGGTAGTCCCAGAATTTTTACATTGTCTCTCCTGATTCTATTTTCCAGGTCAGTTGTTTTTCCAATAAGATATTTCACATTATCTTCCATTTCTCGAATCTTCTCGCTATGTTCTGTGATATCTGTCTTTCCCATAAATTCCTTAGCGTCCATCTGTACCATTCCAGTTTTGAAAGATCTATTTTCTTCAGTGAGCTTTTGAATCTCCTTTTCCATTTGACTAATTCTGCTTTTGAAAGCATTCTTCTCCTCATGGGCTTTTTGAACCTCTTTTGCCAATTGAGTTAGGCTAGTTTTCAAGGTGTTAATTTCTTCACCATTTTTTTGGTTCTCCTTTAGCAGGAAGCTGATCTGCTTTTCATGCTTCTCTTTCATCCCTCTCATTTCTCTTCCCAGTTTTTCCTCCACCTCTCTAACTTGATTTTCAAAATTCTTTTTGAGCTCTTCCATGGCCTGAGCCCATTGGGTGGGCTGGGGCACAGAATCCTTGATTTCTGTGTCTTTGCCTGATGTTAAGCACTGTTCTTCCTCATCAGAAAGGAAGGGAGGAGGTGTCTTTTCTCCGAGAAAGTACCCTTCAATAATTTTATTTCTTTTCCCTTTTCTGGGCATTCTCCCCAGCCAGTGGCTTGACCTCTGAATATTCTCCTCACACCCACCTCGCCTCCTGATCCTCCCAGCCAGCGTTTGGGGACTGGGATTCAAATGCTGCTTCCCGCCTTAGGGCTTTTGGCGGGGGCAGGGCTGCTATTCAGTGTGAGAATTAATTTCAGATGGTTAGGTTGGGGCAGGGCCGCCTCTCAGGCACCGTTCCCTCAGGGGGTTTATGCACAGACCTTCCCCAATGGATCCATGCTCCCGCCCGCTTGGGGAGCCCCTGTCTGCAGCCGCCTCTCAGCTTCTATCTCCCGGGGGGGCCTGAGCCATGGGGACACCCCACTCCCCTCTCAACCCGCCAAAGAGACTCTCTCACTGACCCCCATTACCTGTGGGTGGAGGGATTTGTGCAGTTGCTGGATATCCCGTCCCTAAAGCCTGCTCAGATCTGTACCTCTCGGAGCCGCGGCCACCGCAGGGCTGGGCTCTGCGTCTGCAGCGCGACGGACCTTTTGCGAGAGGTTTGCAGGTCCCTCTGAGGGTGGAGGGACCGGCATGGCTGCTGGAGATCCCGTCTCCGCAGCCCGCCCCAATCCCTTCTCCACAGTGTCGCGGCGGCCGCAGCGCTGCACTCAGCTCCCAGTCCCGGCGCCCAGTCCACAGCGCGAAGGAACCCCTGCGAGAGGTTTGCAGGTCTCTCCGGAACAGAAATCTCCCTCGCTCCAATATTCCATGGCCTCTGGGTGCAGAATTCGCCGTGAGTTACTCCCCTCTAGCCGTTCTGTGGGTTGTGGGTTCGGAGCTATGTGTATGTGCGTCTTTCTACTCTGCCATCTTGGCTCCGCCCCCCAGCTTTCCTTTTTAAGGAGCTGTTCTCTTCAGTAAATTTTTTCCATATCTTTAAAGTCGTTGGACATTTTTACTTCTATTTCTCCAATTTAGCTTTTGAAACCTTCTTGAGCTCTTCCCAAGAGTGCTCTTTGGGCTTCAGACCAGTTAATATTTCGTTCTGTGTTTTCAGATGGCAGTTCATTCTCAATATTGACTACTTCTGTATTTGTGTTTTAGTCTTTATTCCCATTATAAGATTCCATGGTCTCTTCTTTTCTGGTTTGCTTCTTGCTCATGATGATGGCTTTTGTTTTCTGGCTTTTAAAGTGGATCTCTTTTTCTGGGCAACAAGGTGCTCTGCCCAATAATTCTTTTACTGAGAACTTGAGGTTTTGTGTTTTGTGGCCTCTGGTTCTTTCAGCTAGAATTTAGAATGCTGAAACTTACCTGGTGCTGAGATGGCCTGTGTGCCAACGCAGAAACCAGGTGAAATTTTCTGAGTTTCCCCACACTGGAGCTTGCTGGCTGAGGTGTGGGGGAGGGGTGGTCTGGCTACAAGATGTCTCCTCTCTTGATCTAGAGCACAGGTAGGCTCAGTGGTTGGTGAATCCTGTCTGTAGTAATGTTTTCAGGTTCCCCTTCCTGTGATAAAGGACACTTGGGGATCTGGTATTGGTGCTTAGGGCTCTACCCCCTGAGGTTCAGAATCTCATCCTGGTTCACTGAGGTGGGACTGTTTGTGACAGCTTCTGTCCTGAACTGGCCCCCTTCAACCATAACAAGAGGGTCTCTCCTTAATTATTTTCCTGGCCTCTTGAGTTGTGTCTGTTTACCCATTTGGCTGATCCTGCTATTTCAGGATTTTCCTGGGGAAATATTCTCTGGATTATTCAAGGATACAAGGGAATGGGGAGGAGCACTTATAGATCATTCCACTTTCTTGGCTCCTGGAAGTTCAAGTAGGTGACTTCCACACATTTAAACTGTGGGCTGATCATCTCAGGAGTGGCTGCTACTATTGTGGAACATCCTGCACTTCTCTTTCATTGAGTTCTGCTGGACTCTTGTCCTTAACTGATATGTTTGAGGATCTGCACTGCTCCATCTGCTTTAGTCTACTTTGATGGTTCTGTTCAGCTCTGCTATGGCATCTGTGCTAGTGCAGACTGTGTGCTCTGCACTTTCCAGCCTCATGTAACAAATCCTTCCTTCAACCTTTCACTGTGTCCTGGGCTGGAAATCTGCCATACTCTGTCTCTTAGTGGATTCTGCCACTCTAAAATTTGTTCAGATTCTCCTTTTAGAGCTACCTAAAGGATTTTGTGGTAGAGCTTAGGTGAATATGTGCTCTCACCCCCCCATCTTGGCTCCACTCCCAATTCTACTTTTTAAGGACAGTTTTCATGCCTCTTTTTCTGTGTAGCCAATTCTACTTTTTAAGGCATTCTTCTCCTTGTTGGCTTTTTGGATGTTTTAGCCTAGGCTGTTTTTTAAGGTGTGTTTTTCTTCAGTGTGTGTGTATGTGTATGTGTGTTTTTGTGTGTGTGTGTGTCCTTTACCAAGCTGCTGATTTGTTTTTCATGATTTTCTTGCATCACTCTCATTTCCCATCCCAATTTGTCCTCTACCACTCTTACTTGATTTTCAAAATCAATTTTGAGTTCTTCCACGACCTGAGTCCAATCCTTATTTTTCTTGGAGGCTTTGGATGTAGGAGCTCTGACTTTGTTGTCTTCTGAGTGTGTATTTTGATCTTCCTTGTCACCATAATATCTTTCTGGGCTCAGAAATTTTTTTATTTTTTGTTGTTTGCTTATTTTCTTTGCCTTATGCTTGTCTTTCAAACTCTTTGTTAAAGTAGTGCTCTGCTTCCAGAGTACAGAGTATACTGTCCCATGTTTTAGGGTTTTTGTATAGCTGTTCTGAGATAATTATAGGGACCTGTAAGTTTTTAGTTCTTCCAATTTGGTATGATGTAAGGAGAGGTCTTTACTAATCTCTGGCCTGCGATCTCTTCTGTGAGTGACCACAAGCTTTATTTTCTTCCCTGGAACTGTGAGAAAGGTGCCCCTCTACCGTGGCCACAATCTCTGGTGTTCCAGTGCTCCTCCTTGCCCTGGAACTGCCCCCTAGGACTGTGAACTGGACCCAGGTATGGGCACAGCAATAGAGTTCTGTCTCAGTGCTAACAATCATATCTCTGTAATTTCCTTCTGACCAGTTGTTTCACCCCCTTACCATCTGTGGGCTGAGAGTCCTGGAAGTAGCTAGTGTTGCTCTTGATTCAGTGACTCCTAAAGACTGCTCCTGGTTTGCTGGACTAGGGCTATGCTGACATGGCCTGCACTAAATTTTGTTCCACTCTCACCCTGGTGCGACACTTCTTTCATGTTGAATCTCCAAGTTACTTTTGATATCTGTGGGATAAGAAGTCTGGAAAGTGCTACCGTTGCCACTGATTCAGTCATCCTGAGGCCTGCTGCTGGTTTGCTGAGACCAGGTCTGCCCTGGCTCCAGCCTGTGTTCCTCTCTCACCCTGGTGCATCTGATCTTTTTTGCTGAACTTTTAAGTTGTTGTGGGATGGAAATTTGTATCACTCTATCTTTTTCTGGGTTCTGCTATTGTAGAATTTGTTCAGCCATTATTTAAAGGTATTTGGAATAGGTTGGGGAAAATCTCAGGCTAATCCCTGCCTTTCCTGGATTGTCTTGGCTTCACCTCAGTGAAAGGCTTTAAATACTAGCCTTATTTTTTTGTACTTAAAACTAGAGGTAGTTTGGAGTCATTTAGATTTCTTTCAAGAAGAATGAGACACTCAGATGAGTCTTTTAGGTATATTGGATAGTCATTGTTTGAAAGTTAGATTGAAGAGAGGAATGCCTGGAAACATATTTTCTCTTCTCTAGATTGTCATGACACTATTCTCTTCCAGTTCTTTTTCCTGCCAGCTTAATTCTCAGTCTCTTTTGCTGGATTTTCCTTCAGAGAATCCTCACTAAGAGTAGGTCTTCCCCACCCTTCCCTTTCTTTTTTTTCCTCTCTACTTTCTCATTATTGATATCATCACCTCCCATAGATTCAATTATTATAACCATGGAGATAATTTTCAGATCTATTTATCTAACCCCAAATCCTCTTCCTACATCTAGTTTTACATAACCAACTACTTTTTGGATTTCTTGAATTGTTGAATCTTCTAGAACTGAAATTTGCTATGTAGAGAACAGAATTTATCTTCAAAACAAACCCTCCTCTCTTTTGACTTTGACTTTTATTGTACAGTGCAACATTGTCCTTCCATAATCCAAGCTTACAGTCTGAGTATCATGGTGGATTCCTAACACAGCCCACACCTCCAATTTGTTACTGAGTTTTGTCAAAATATCTTTGTATATATCCCCTTTTTTCCCACTTACACAGCCATCAGCCTGGTATGGTCATCAATTCGCATTTGTATTATTAAAGTATGCTTGTAGTTCCTCCCTGTCTCAGGTCTCCTACCACCACAGTCTATCCTCCAGTTCATGCTCTCTACCCAAAAAATTGCTATGGTTCCCCATTACCTCCAGAATAAAATATAAAGTCCTTTTTGGTTTTTAAAACTTTTCAAATTCTGGCATTTTTTTTTTCTTTTTCAGTTGTCTTCCACTTTATTCCTTTCCAAGTGCTCTTGGATCCAGCAGTATTAACTTTTACTGTTCCTCATTCATTTCTCTTCATCTCCTAAATTTGTGCTTTTTCACTGGCTCTCACATGCCTGTAATGCTCTCCTTACAGAACTGTACCTCTTAAATCCTCTTTTTTTTTTTTCAAAACTTATATCAAACCCTACTTTCTACTGGAGGACATTCCCACTCCAACCCCATCTCAGTTGCTAGTGTCTTTTTCCTTCCACTTATACTATACTCATCTAATATTTTTATATGTTGTCTTCTCCCTTTGAACATGAGCTCCTTGAAAACATGGGAAATGTTTTTGTATTTATTTGTACAATATCTAACAATTGAGAGAGTGTAAGAATGAGGTAGTAGTTGATAAATCCTGCTGACATTTTTAAGGTGTTCTGCCTGAGAGAGAGAAGATATATAAGATAACATGTTATTAGAGAAGGAGGATTAAGTAAAAAATATATGTTTTTGTTTAATTAAATGTGGACAAGATATGAGTATATGCATAGGCTTCAGTGAAGGAACCATTGGATAAGGAGAAACTGAAGGTGAGAGAAAGAGGGGAATGATAAAGACTATACATTGGAAAAGATAGAAGGAGATAAAATAATGAAATCAAGTGAAATGGTTAACTTTGGCCAGAGAAAGGATATTTTTTTCCCTCCACAGACTGAAGCAAGGAAAAGAAAATGTTGATCAGGATTTTGAAGCCCAAAAGTATAGGATAGGTTCATTATGTTGGAAGAGGTTCTTCATGAGTTCCTGTAACCAATTTCCTGGTGATATGTCAAAGCACTCTAGATTCTAGAATCTGGATACCCTAGTTAATGCAAGATTCCAGATCTAGAAATCCAGATTCTAGAGTAGTTGGTTATATGACAGAAACAGTGACATTGGGCTGGTCTTGAAAATAAATAATTAAATCTGATCTTACAGGACTTGTCAAAGCTGGTCCTTTCTGCAAGCATAGCTTTAAGAAACTCAAGGTCACTTCCATATTGCAGTAAGATAGCAATGGGAGACTTACTCAGAAGCATATGGTGATTTGCATGCTTTTATTCATTATTCTTCCCAGGTAAAAATGTAAGCCCAATGGAAATGTTAGTTTGCATTTCAGGGGACCCAAAGAAGTCAATTTCTAGGTAAAGTGAGTAGAATGAAATCTTTTGTATCATTTTTTTGCTACTAGAAATAAAAATATTTAACCAAACTACTTTCTAAGAAAAAATAATCTGTGACAGAATCTGCATGCTATTTCTTGTGTATAGAACTAGAGAGGTGCCTCGTTAGGAGGAGGGGAGGAAAAGTTAAATGAAAAGAGAATGATCACAGTGTTACCTAAATTATTGATACTTAGGCTAAATTATGGCATGTATTTCTTAGTTTTCAATTATTTAAGGTGCAATAATGGGAAAATTAAAAAAAAATAATCATTCCTTGAATTAATTTTACATTTTGCAAGGAAACCAAGTTCAAGTTAGCTGGTATTTAATAACACCTTTGCTTGTCTTATTTGCTTATTTTGGATGAATCATTTTTTAAAATATTGTTGTAGATTGTGGATTCAAAATTTATGGGACTTTACCAATGTGTCAGTCAGTCCATTCAGTTTTATTGCTAAGAGATAGCATAGCAACATGATCTGTTCTTCCATGGCGATCTATGAAGTGAATAGAATAATTACATCTTCTGTGTTTTGGTCTGTTCTATAAACATATTATTTTTGTAAAATAATAGTTTTCAAAGCATAAGTATTATAAGTATTATCTCAGTTTATCCTCCCAAGAAACCTGGGAGATAGGTACTATGGCTTCCTCATTTATATATAAGAAAACTGACGAACACAGGTTAAGTGATTTGCTAAAGGTCAAATTGCTATTATCTGAGGGCACATTTGAACTCAGGTCTTCCTGGCTCCAACAGTGCCCCATCCATGTTGCTAGCTAATTGCTATACAATGCATAGATACAGACAATTCTATTCATTAATATAGCCATTCTTGACAATATCTCTCCTAAATGAGATTTTATTTTGGATTGATTTTTGCAGTCTGAAAATTATTGGGACTAGCTGTCAACAGTTTGAAATTACAAGATAATTGTTAACTCATCACTTTAGTTTTGGAGTAATTGAAACAAAGTTCATACCTACTAGTTTAAAATAAACTTTTCCCTTAAAACAACCAATGCAAATTTAAATTAATGGTAATATAACTGATATTTTCAGTGTGACTCAGTGATGAAAGCCAGTCTCTAAATTGGATGATTTCAAGTTCAATCACTTATAAATACTGTGTCACTCTGGCCCAGTCACTTAACTTCTCAAGACTATAAAATTCAGGTTAAGTGTTAACCTACATTGATAGAGGGAGTTTCCTCACTTCAGAGTTTCCTATACTCATAAAATCACTGGTCTGGTCCATAACATTCACAAGGAGGCATCATGATTTGGTGGATAAAGACCACCTTTAGAGTCAGGAATAGCCTTGTTCCAGAATTCCTCCCCACTGCAAACCTGCCCTCCACCCCACCAACTGTATATTGGCTGTATAACCCTGGCCAACTCACTAAAATTTTCAGAGTTCCAGGCAACTCACTATGACTATAGCCTCCAGAATAATTAAGGATAAACATTAGTAGAGTGAGTTTCCTCACTGAGAGTTCCCCACAAATTGTAGGTGCACACTTTCCCCCTGAAAATAATAATAATTAGGGTGTCAAGTTGTAGTCGATAGAAAGTTAGCCTTATAGTTAAGAAGTCTTTTGTTCAGTATCTACCTCTGACACATATTGTCTCTGATTATAGGTGTCTTTTTAATACCTTATTCCCTCACATACTCTTTAGTGTAGTGGTACTGGTTTTCTTGCTATTCCAAAAACAAGAGACTCCTTTACCTCTCTCAAATCTGGGCATTTTCTCTGCCTGTTTTACATGCTCGGAATGTGCTTTATCCTCATATCTATCTCCTGGTATCCTTCAACTTCTACCTAGAATTCCATCTTCTACAGGAAGACTTTCTCAGTTCTTCTTAATTCTAGTGTGTTCCTTCTGATAATTATTTCTTATTTATCTTGCAGACAGCTTGTTTGTAAATATTTGATTGCATGTTGTTTCCCTTATAGTTTGTGAGATCTATGGGAACTGATCTTTCTTGTAGCCCTCCTCCTTACCCCAGTGCTGGCACATAGTGTGCCTTTAACAAATGCTTATTGCCTGACTTACTGATTTATGTCTCAGCAGACCAGACAACTCCTTAAATATTAGCATTTCAGATGAATTGCCAATCTTTCTTGGTGGAAAGCTTTTCAACATTATTATTTTCATATACAGATGAAATCCCAAGCCTGACCTAAACAATAATGCTACTACTAATAATGAGGAAAATATATTCCAGTTGGTTGCATTGTGAAATTGGAAAATGATTACATAGAAATATGAATCCACCAAACCTTTTCAACAAGATTTTAAAATGTTGAGTATGAAAAAACCCTCTTTATCTCTTTTTCCTCATTTCTATTTAAAAGCTATCATTTACTCAATGACTCTTAGACTCTTTCTACTTGAGCATTCCTGCCACTGGACCTTATAAAATCAAATCTATTTTTTTTTCTCTGCCTCCTTTAGTCTTCTTCATCAGCACTCTTATTTGACATATGCCCTGCCCATCATTCTGTTACTGACTTACACTGCCTACAAAATGCATTATACTATAATCCACTATAGTGTGCAAATAGATTCTCCAATAAATTTATTCTCATTCAAGTGTCACTACAACATCATTTTGGAACAAATCTTAAATTGCTTTTCTTATATTGTGACCCTTACCTTAAACTCAAAATCCTTTCAGATGTAAATACTTATAAAAATTGGTTCTTGGCAGTAGGCGCTGACCCTGGTGTGCAGAGCACTTCCTAACTCCAGAAAGCTGAGCTCCAGCCACCGCCACCACCCTGCCTAGCCCTTCATCTCCTCACCGCCAACATGTTTCTTTCTAGCAAACTGACCTTGGACAAGGTGGACCTGAAGGGGAAAAGGGTCACCATGAGGGTGGATTTTAATATTCCTATGAAGAACAAAGAGATAACTAACAACCAGAGAATCAAGGCTGCTCTTCCTAGCATCAATTACTGCTTGGATAATGGAGCCAAGTCTGTTCTGATGAGCCACTTGGGCTGACCTGATGGTGTCCCCATGTCTGACAAATACTCCTTGGAACCTGTGGCTGTGGAGTTCAAATCCTTGATGGGCAAAGATGTTCTGTTCCTGAAAGATTGTGTGGGTCCAGAAGTGGAGCAAGCCTGTGCTAACCCACCTAATGGTTCTATCATTTTGCTGGAGAATCTTCACTTCCGTGTAGAAGAAGAAGGAAAAGGCAAAGATGCTTCTGGGAGCAAGATCAAAGCTGAGCCAGCCAAAATGGAAGCCTTCCAAGCATCCCTCTCCAAGCTGGGGGACGTCTATGTCCATGACGCTTTTGGAACTGCTCACCGTGCCCACAGTTCCAAGGTGGGAGTGAATCTGCCCCAGAAGGCATGTGGTTTCCCCATGAAAAAGTAGCTGACCTACTTTGCCAAGGCTCTGGAGATCCCTGAGAGGCCCTTCCTGGCCAGCTTGGGTGTAGCTAAAGTTTCCAACAAAATCCAGTTGATCAACAATATGCTAGACAAAGTCAATGAGATGATCATTGGTGGTGGGATGGGTTTCACCTTCCTCAAGATGCTCAACAACATGGAGATCAGAACTTCTCTTTTTGATGAAGAGGGGGCCAAGACTGTCAAGGACCTGATGGCCAAGACTGAGAAGAACGATGTCAAGATTACATTGCCTGTTGACTTCGTCACAGCAGACAAGTTTGATGAATATGCCAAGACTGCCAAGCCACACTGGCCTCTGGCATCCCTGCCAGATGGGTGAGTTTGGACTGCGGCCCTGAGAGCAGCAAGAAGTATGCAGAAGCCATGGCCCAGGCAAAACAGATTGTATGGAACAGCTCTGTTGGAGCCTTTGCTCGAGGAACCAAATTGCTAATGAATAATCTGGTGGAGGCCAATAAGAAGGGCTGCATCACTCATTGGTGGTGGGGATACTGCCACTTGCTATGCCAAATGGAACACTGAGGACAAAGTCAGCCATGTGAGCACTGGGGGTGTTGCCAGTCTGGAGCTGCTGGAGGGCGAAGTCCTTCCTGGGGTGTCCGCCCTGAGCAATGTCTAATGGATGCCACTTTCCTGCCTGCTGGTTCCTGTACACAGACCTTCCAACATGACCCTGCAGTGCTTCCAGTCCCTTTCCTTGGCATTAGGCAAGTTTCTCCCTCAAGACTCAACCAGTGGCCAGAAGATGGGGCAATGAGAACCCCAGAAGCAGCTCAACTCACCTTGTTGGTTCCTGGGTGTGCCTGTTGTCAGATCTCACTTGAACTTCCTTAGTGTGTGTAAACAATTGTTGTGATCTGTAGAGTATATATGTATATATATACATATATATGTATATATACACATACATATATATGTATATATATATATATAAATTTTGCCTTTAGAAAGAAAAATCAAAGCTAAAACCACTGTTAGCCATACTGTCTTGAAATAGTCTGTTCTGTTCAGCTTTCTTAGCAGATGTTTTTGTCATTACACACACACAGTATGGAAACAAGAAGAAGTTCCAGTTTGGGGTGGGGGAGAAGGTTGACCTGTTAAATAAACATTTCATAAAAGTGCCAGCTCAAAAATAAATAAATAAAAAGTGGTCCTTGTGAATTCTTTGTGTTTTATTTGCTCAATAATGCACTAATTTCATATTTGTAATAGTAATTTAAATGAAAAGATCTTTCTCATTCATTAATAGCTTCATATGATCTGCTTAAATTACCTGGAAGCCTAAGTCACATGTGGTGGGAGGAGCTTGCTGAACAGTCAGAACAGGAAAGGTAGAGCAGAACTGGGGGGAAGTGAGTGAGCATGGTTAGGCACAGGGGAGAGGCAGGCATAGCAAGGCTCAGGCTCCTGAATGTTTGCTTGTGAGGAGGTCCCAGCAGAGGGGAAATGTGGAGAGGCTTGAGAAGGGCTTTGTTCCCTGCAGTGGTCATTAACTTATTGTTTGCTGTGATGGATATAGTTTGCTGGCTCTGGAATTTGGCTTTCTGGTGTCTAAATAAATGTTTTTCTTCTGCCTTCTGTGTGGAGAGTATGTTATACTTTGTTTGAGAACTATGCTGGCATATTCATAGTCACCACCAGTGCTGTGAATATTGCTTTGGCAAAATGATAGTGTTTGTTGGTCCCTTAAGACAGAAAACCAAATGACAGTTGAATTAGCTTGGCCACCCCTGGAGGACTAGTGTATAATCTTTTGGGGAAGGAAATGCAGCTTATTCTAAGAAGACAAGCAGAGTAGGGTGAGGAATAAGTCATTTTGAGTAGAACATCAGTGTTCATAACCTACTTTTGAAAGTTCCAAAAGAGAGAACTTAAAGAAATAGATTTTTCATCTTGGCGAGAAATACTATTTGGTTATTAGTGGTCTGGATGTTCAGTGTCAATGTACAGTGATTGAAAATGTATACTGCATTGAAAGAAGGAAGGCATAATATGTAGGATTAGGAAGATGATAGTACCACTGTACTCTTTCCTGAGCACATCACATTTGAAATATTTGGTTCAGATTTGGGATGAAAGGGGGTTGAGAGGCATTGATAGCCATTCAGAAGAGAGTTACCCTTATTTTCAAATCCCAACAGCATGTAATGTGTAGATTTGAAGATTGTAGAAATTGAAAGATTTCTGGGGGAGGGGTTTCTTAAACTGACAAAATAATTTGTGAGAGACATGATAATTGCTTTCAAGTATCTAACAAGGGACACAGCGTGCCTTGGTCATGTTGGGTTTCATTTTTAATGATATTGTACTGAAATAAAACAACAAAATCAGATGATGAGTGATAGATAGATAGATAGATAGATAGATAGATAGATAGACAGATAGATAGACAGATAGATAAAGCAAGCATATGGAATACTAGTTATGTGCTATTCACTGTCATAACCAAAGGTAATAATTCAAGGGATAATTATAGTTGATATACATAATATTTTATGGCTTTTCAAAGAGAGATAAGCCTGCACCCAAAAAGGTCATTGTGTCTTCTATGCTGAGAATGGAGAGGGACGTGTCTTAATATATTCATACTGAGGCGGGGTAGAAAGGGGATGTGAAACCCCTACAAAGATCAGGGTACCAGGGGAAGGTTGTCTGGACAAGAATTCATGGACTCAAGCACTGTTGAGGTCAAGGGAAAGGTTTATTATGCTTTTTAGCAGGCAGGAGTTCTTAGGGAACCTGCAACCTTAGAGGAGTACAGGTAAAGGTTATATAGCATATTCTATAGTGAAACATGTGCCAAATATGCTAACTAGGGGTTTTAAGGTAGGATTAGGGAGTGGTTAAGGAGTGGCTAGTTCTTACAGGAACATGTATTTTACCTAGAATTCATTGGGAAATAGCCCAAGTGGGGGCTTCCTGGAGGTAAGGTTTTAGGCCTGAAACGTCACTAAGTCAACCAACAGTCAGTGCTGTCTCAGAAATACCAGATTGCTCTCATCAATATCTTGTTAGACAAGATAAATGTAAGGGAGTATAGGTATGCCTAAGTCTAGGATGCATATGAATGGTCAGTGAGTAGTGAATGTTGTTATGACCCAGTGCACAAATAATTATATAAGTTGTACAAATTCTTAGAACACAATGGCTTGAATAATACAAAACCCTTTTTCCTAAGCAGTTAGGTGACCTTGTGGATAGACCAACACATGTGGGTCAGGAAGATTTCATTTCAAACTCTGACTCTATGACCATAAACAAGAATCTTCATATCTGTTACTATCTGCTTCCTCTTCTATAAAAATGGTCTAATTGTAGCAGACACTTGTAACAACAACGACCCCAGCAAACACAGAAGGGCCTGCTGTACAGGTTCTTAGATCTGCTTTTCTAAAAGGAAAGCAGCTTTTGAGGGGTCAAAAATCACTTTATTTTTTTATGATGTTTTTTTAAAAAATATTTATTTATTTTTAGTTTTCGACATTCATTTCCACGACATTTTGAATTCTGAATTTTCTCCCCATCTCTCCTCTCCCCCATCCCAAACAGCAGGCATTCTGATTACCCTTTCCCCAATCTGCCCTTCCTTGTATCACACCCCTCCCTTGTCTTATCCACATCTTCTCTCTTTTCTTGTATGGCAAGATAGATTTCTATACTCCATTACCTGTATTTCTTATTTCCCAGTTGTGTGCAAAAAAAAAATTCTCAACATTCATTCTTTAAATTGAGTTCCAACTATTTCCCTTTCTCCCTTCCCACCTATCCTGACTGAAAAGGCAAGCAACTCAATATAGGCTTTATATGTGTAGTTTTGCTAAAGACTTCCGTAATACTCCTTTTGTGTAAGACTAACTATATTTCCCTCCTTCCTATTCTGCCCCTTATTTATACTAATCTTTCTTTAGACCTTGACCCTCCAATAAAATGTCTACTTCTAATTAGTCCCTCCTCCCATTTGCCCTCCCTTCCATCATCCCCTCGCCCCACTTATCCTCTTTTCTCCTACTTTCCTGTAGTGTAAGACAGATTTTCATACCAAATTGAGTGTGCATGTTATTCCCTCCTTAAGCCAAATATGATGAGAGTAACCTTCACTTTTTCCCTCTCACCTCCCCACTTTTCCCCTCTGTTGCAAAAGCTTTTCCTTGCCTCTTTTATTAGAAATAATTTGCCCTATTTCATTTCTCTCTTTCTTCTCCCAATATATTACTCTCTCACGGTTCATTTAATTTTATTTTTGTGGATATTGTCTCTTCCTATTCAACTCACTCTGTGCTCTATGTCATCTATATGTGTGTGTGTGTGTGTGTGTGTGTGTGTGTGTGTGTATAATCCCTCCAACTACCCAAATACTGAGAAAAGTTTCAAAAGTTAGAAATATTATCTTTCCATGTAGGAATGTAAACAGTTAACTTTAGTAAGTCACTTATGATTTCTCTTCCCTGTTTACCTTTTTATGCTTCTCTTAATTCTTGTGTTTGAAAGTCAAATTTTCAATTCAGCTCTGGTCTTTTCATCAAGAATGTTTGAAAGTCTTCTATTTCATTGAATGACCATTTTTTCCCTTGAAGTATTATACTCAGTTTTTCTGGGTAGGTGATTTAATACTAGTTCCTTTGACTTCTGGAATGTCATATTCTAAGCCCTTTGATCCCTTAAAGTACAAGCTGTTAAATCTTGTGTTATCCTTATTGTATTGCCACGATACTTGAATTGTTTCTTTCTGACTGCTTGCAATATTTTCTTCTGAACTTTGGAATTCTTGAATTTGACTACAGTATTCCTAGGAGTTGTTCTTTTCGAGTCTCTTTCAGCAGATGATCAAATGGATTCTTTCAATATTTATTTTACCCTTTGGTTCTAGAATATCAGGGCAGTTTTCCTTGATAATTTTATGAAATGTGATGTGTAGGCTCTTTTTTTATCATGGCTTTCAGGTAGATGCATAATTTTTAAATTGTCTCTCCTGGATCTATTTTCCAGGTCAGTTGTTTTTCCAATTAGATATTTCATATTGTCTTCTATTTTTTCATTCTTTTGGTTGTTTGTAATTTCTTGATTTCTCATAAAGTCATTACCTTACCTCTGCTCCATTCTAATTTTTAAAGAATTATTTTCTTCAGTGAGCTTTTGAATGTTCTTTTGTGTTTGGCTAATTCTGCTTTATAAAGCCTTCTTCTCCTCATTGGCTTTTTGGGTCTTTTCTGCCAATTGAGTTAGTCTATGTTTAAAGGTGTTATTTTCTTCAACATTTTTTGGTCTCCTTTAGCAAGTTGTTGACTCACTTTTTATAATATTCTTGCATCACTCTCATTTCTCTTCCCAATTTTTCCTCCACCTCTCTTACTTGAATTCCAAAATCCTTTTTGAGCTCTTCCATGACCTGAGAACACTGCAGATTTATTTTGGAGGTTTTAGATGCAGAAGCCTTGACTTTTATGTCTTCCTCTGATTGTATGCGTTTTTTTTCTTCCTCATTTGAAAGGATGGAAGTAAATACCTGTTCACCAAGAAAGTAACCTTCTATAGTTTTATTTTTTCCCTTTTTGGGGCATTTTCCCTGCCAGTTACTTGACTTTTGAGTCCTCTGTCAAGAGGAGGGTATACTCTATGGACCTGTAAATTCTCAATTCCTCCAAAGTGGCATAATCAAGGGAGAGGAGTTTGCTTCTCTCCTGGCCTGTACTCTTGTCTGTGAGAAGGATTCCCTCTCCAGAGCCTCCAGTAGCTCCACAATACCAGTCAGTGCTCCTCCTCACCCCAGGGCCACCACTCAGGGCAGTGACCCAGATCAACAGTTCGACTTTAGGCTGAGGGCTCCAAAAATGGACTCGGCAGCCACCTAGGTCTGGGGCTAGGGTTGGAGAGCACCCTGCTCCCTTCTTTTCTAGGTGAAAGAACTTTCTCACTGTCCTTTGAAGCTGTCTCTGGCATTTGTGGGTTGAGGGTTCTGGGTAACCCAGCTGCTGCAGGTGGTGCCCTGAAAACTCTTGCAGTCCTATCTCTATTGCACCACATGACCAAGGCTGGGTTGCACTTCACTCTGAGTCTGGTGCAATAGGCCTTTCCTGTCTGCCATCCAGGTGGCCTTGGGCTGGAAATCTCTTTCACTCTGTCGTTTTGTGGCTTCTGCTGCTCTAGAATTTGTTTAGAGTCATTTTCACAGGTATTTTATGGACTGTGAGGGGAGGGCTCTTACAGGTCATCCTTCTACTTTCCTATTGCTTTCAAAGGAAATCACCATTCTCATGCTCACCCAGGCTTATAATTTCATCATCATCTTCAACTTTTTTCTCACAATCACTCCACAGTATCCAATTCTTTGTGAAATCTTGTGTCTAACTCCAGAATATCTCTTGTATATTCCCCCATCTTTTCACTCACACAGCCATCCTCAACAATCACTTTAATGAAATATGTATACCAACAGAGAAAATACAAGCAGAGAAATACAGACCAACAGATAGGGCTTCCAACTGTCTGACCTTAAACAATACATACATTACAGATCAACAGATGTATCCAGCTATCTGACCATTACATACATGCATAGTTACTAAAGAGAGAATCAACAATATCTAAATTTTCAAAGCCAGGGAACAAAATGAGACACAAATAATAACTATGTATGCTAACTTTATAAGCCCTTGCCCTAATTGTCTCCACACTATTACTAAGAATTGAAGGACCTTAACTTATTGTTGTTGGTCTAAAGTTCTAAGCCTAATAGCTTAATTTTACACTTGACCTCAGATGCTCCCCTAACAACAATCTATAACGTAATAGATCTAGTATTAAGTTTACAAACCTCTTGACTATGGGAAATTACCACCAAGAAAAGAGACATTGCAGGGAAATAATATCTCCCCAACTTCATGTCAGCTCCAGGCAGGAGTAAATTGTCAACCTGCATTGAGTGAGGCTTAGAATCTGACAGGTGTCAGTGGAGAAATTTATTCAGGAGAATGCTACCTCAGCCCAGGCTGAACAGCTGCTCTCCCACCCTTCCCATGAGATCACCTTTTGCAATTCATACCAGCATCTCATAGGCTTACTGGCATCATGGATTGCAGATTCAGACCACCTTTTTTGCTGTCCATACCTGGAGTTAGACTCAGAAGAACAGCCACTTAATAGTCCCATGGCATCTTAAAATAGCAAGTTCCAATAACCAGGTTTCATATATGATTATAATTTCACATTGGCTAAGGAACATCTTTTGAGGCAAATCTTAAATGGCTTACATGCCTTTCTATACCTGTTCTAGTTCCTGCTTAAATAACAATCATAAAATCAAATTTACCATTAAAATCTTAACTTTTTCATCAATGCCAAATTTTACTCAAAGTTACCTGCCTCTAGGAGACTTAGACTAAAATTCACTTCCCCAAACTAAAGATGTCCATGATTTAGTCTCAGTAATTAATTCAGTCAATTGTTTTAATGCTAATTGCTTTTATATCACTTTGTAACATATCCAATTTTTCTCCCTATCTCTCCTCTCCCCCACCCCCTAATACTTTGCATTCTGATTATCCCTTCCCTCAAAGAGCCCTCCCTTCTATCATACCCCACTCTTCCCTTATCACCATCTTCTTTTTTCTTGTAGGGCAAGATAAATTTCTATACCACATTACCTGTGTTTCTTATTTCCTGGTTATATGCAATAATAATTATCAGCTTCAATTTCTAATACTTTGAATTCCACGTTCTTTCCTTCCCTTCTCTCAATGTACCCTCCTTACTATCACACTCCACCCTTCCCTTATCTTCATCTTCTCTCTTGTCTTGTAGGGCAAGATAAATTTCTATACTCCATTACCTGTATTTCTTATTTCTCAGTTATATGCAGTAACAATTCTCAACTTTGATTTCTAATAGTTTGAATTCCAGCTTCATTCCTTCCCTTCCTCCCTACCCATTGCTGTTGAGAAGGCAAGCAATTCAATACAGGCTGTATATGTGTCGTTTTGTGACATGTTGTGTAATACTAAATATATTGCCCTCCATCCTACTCTATCCCCCCTCATTTTTTATTCCTTCATTTGACCTTGTCCCTTCCCAAAAGTGTTTACTTCTAGTTACTCCCTTCTCCCATTTGCCCTCCCTTCTATCATTCCCCTCACCCCACTTGTCACCTCCTCCCCTGCTTTCTTGTAGTATAAGATAGATTTTCATATCAAATTTAGTGAGCATGTTATTCCCTCCTTACACTATATGAGGAGAGAATAAGCTTCACTTTTCCTCTTTCCCCTTCTCTCCTCCATTGAACAAGATTTTTCTTATCTATTTTGTGAGTGATAGTCTGCCTCATTCCATTTCTCCTTTCTCCTCCCAGTATTTTCCTCCACTCCTTAATTTTTATTTTATATCCTTTTTTGTGGATACTGTCTCTTCTAATTCAACACAGCCAATACTCTCTATGTGTGTGTGTGTGTGTGTGTGTGTGTGTGTGTGTGTGTGTGTATGTACAATCCCTCCATCTACCCAAATTCTTAGAAAAGTCTCAAGGGTTATAAATATGTTCTTTCCATGTAGAAATGTAAGCAGTTCAACGTTAGAAAGTCTTTTATGATTTCTCTTTCCTATTTACCTTTTCAAGCTTCTTTTGATTCTTGTGTTTGAAAGTCAAATTTTCTATACAGTTCTGGTCTTTTCAACATGAATCCTTGAAAGTCCTCTATATCACTGAATTACCATTTATTCCCTTGAAGTATTAAACTCAGTTTTGCTGGGTAGGTGATTCTTGGTTTAATCCCAGTTCCTTTGACTTCTGGAATATCCTATTCCAAGCCCTTCAGTCCCTTAATGTTTAAACTGCCAGATCCTGTGCTATCCTGATTGTATTTCCTCAATTCTCCAATTGTTTCTTTCTAACTGCTTGCAGTATTTTCTCCTTGACTTTGGAACTCTGAAATTTAGCCACAATATTCATAGAAGTTTCTCTTTTCAGGTCTCTTTCAGGAGAAAATGAGTGGATTCTTTCAATATTTATTTTTACCTCTGGTTCTAGAATATCAGGAAAGTTTTCCCCAATAATTTCATGGAAGATAATATCTAGGCTCTTTTTTTGATCATGGCTTTCAGGTAGTACCATAATTTTTAAATTATCTCTCCTGGATCTATTTTCTGGGTCAGTTGTTTTTCTAATGAGATGTTTCACATTATCTCCCATTTTTTCAAACTTTTGTTTTTATTTTCTAACTACTTGGTTTATCTCATAGTCATTCATTTCCCTGAACTCAATTCTCCCTTTCAGGGAACTCTTTTGTTCAGTGAGCTTTTGAACCTTCTCCTCCATTTGGCTAATTCTGCTTTTTAATGCCTCCTTCTACTCATTGGCTTTTCGGACTTCTTTTTCCAATTGAGTTAGCCTCTTTTTAAAGGTGTTATTTTCCTCAGCATTTTTTTGGTTCTCCTTTAGCAAGCTGCTAACTACCTTTTTAAGCTCTTTTATTGCCTGAGATCAATTTAAGTTCATTTTGGAGGTTCTGGAGGCAGGGATCTTAACTTCCTGTGACACTAAGCCTTGTCCTTCCTCATAAGAAAGGATGGGAGGAGACACCTTTTCACCAAGAAAATGATCTTCTATGGTCTTATTTATTTTCCCTTTTGGAGGCATTTTCCAATCCAGTTACTTGACTTCTGAATCCTTTGTCAAGAGATTAGACTCAGCTGCTCAGTTCTCCTGGGCTTTGGGTGGGGGTGGGGCCATCCCTCAGGGCTGGGATTTAGATCAACTGCTCCCTACCACCAGAGGCTTTAAGCTAAGCTGCTTGAACAATGGATCCAGGTTGCTTCTAGGCCTCCTTAGCTGCCTAGAGTCTGTTGTTGTAACCTCTGCCATCACATGAGGCTGTTTCTGGAGAAATCCCCATTCCCTCTTACCCAACTGGGAAAGCCCTACCCAAATGACCTTTGGAGCTTTCTTTTTTGATTGTGGGTTGAGGTATCTGGGACCTTCAGTTCTAGGAACTCTGCCTGGAGGTCTGTTCAAGTCCTGTTCCTCCCAGTGCTGCATGGCCAGGGCTGTGCTCCACTCTCTTCAGCGTCTCATAAGATAGACCTTTCCTGTTGGGCTTCAGAGTTACCTTTGGCTGGGAACCTCTGTTGCTCTGTTCTGTGGCTTCTGCTGCTATAGACTCAGGTGAGAGTCCTTTTTACATGTATTTTGTGGGCTGTGGTGGAAGCATTAGAGCATATGTGTCATTATTTGCCATCTTGGCTCCTCCCCCAACTATTTTTTTTTTAAATTATTAAATGGCATTCATTCTTGGAAGGGGATAGTGCTCCCTCCCTAATAATAAAGAATAGTGGCGGTGAACTAAAAGGTGAAATGAAACCAAGTATCTTTCATGCTGATAAAATGATACTTTTTCAGCCATTCAATAACACATTTATAGTCTGTGTAAACTGTGATTGGAATCTGGTTCATTCTAGATTCCCTTCTTTGGACCTTGGAGGATTTCTTCCTTTTAACAGTTTATAGTGGTTTTTCTTTAATACTTTTAAATCTTAAATTTGTTTGGGTTTTTAAATTAATATTGTATCTAGTTCTTCCCTTTTGGTACAAGATTTATCATAACTTTAAGTTGAGTGCAGTGATATGACCAAGTTTTCATCTGTCCCTTTGTCGGGGACTTGAACAAAATTGAATCATGAACAAAAACAACCATAAAACCAAAAAAACCAAAAAAACAAAAAAACTGGTAAGAACTACTCTAATTTTCAGTTAAATGACAGGCATTTTGAAACCATGGATTTTATTGGGGAAAACAAAAAAGCAAGTTTTGTTATCCATTTGCAAGAGTAAGAAAAGTACCTGGACATTAGGGATTTATAAAATAGAACTGACCCTGTGATTCTGGTGGTATAGAGAACTTTCAAGAGAGGAAATTTTCTCTATAATTGCAAGCTTCTTTGCAACTTATGATCATAAAGAGTTGCCTAGAGAACTTGGAAATTATATGATTTACCTCCAGGGTTGCATAATCAGGATGTTTCAGAGATGAGACTTGAACCCATATATTCCTAAATTCATGACCAGCTCTCTATCCAGAGATAAAGTTGGGAGAAAGGAACTGCAGATAAGCATTATTATACTAATTAAAGAATGACCCAGACATGTGCCTAGGTGATTCTCAGATCAAGGCATAAGATAGAGAGTATTAAGGAAGCAAAGTCTGAAACATGTTAGCAGGAAACTAAAACCCATTCTTGGCAAAGGCTTCAGAGTCAGGGAAGGTAGATGTAGCAAGAGGAGTGAGATAGTAAATTAGAGACATATTGAAAAGTGAGAGGAATCTGTAGGAATTAGAATACTTTTTTTAGCTCATTTCCCTTATTCCATAAAATATCCCTGATTCTAATTCTTTTTGGGGACCTAAAGTGTACAGCACTGGCTCAACCAGGGTGTAATAAAGACTATGGTGCCCATTGACACTAATCTCCAATTTCTTCCATCTCTCAACTTGAGGTTTGGCCAGAAGATGTGTGTACCGATGTCCAGAGAACCACAGCTGGAAATTTTAGATTATAGAATCCTATGGGAGTGAAGAAGCAAAGTTCAGAATCTCCTATTCATTTTTTGGGGAAATACATTCACATAATTATGAGATTTAGAACTAAAAGTAACCTTAGAGATTCTCTATACCTATGGTCATTAGTCCTTTTAGTGTCATGGACCCCTTTGGAAGATGTAGTGGATCCTTTCTCATAATATTTATTGGTTACATTTATAACTGAAGGAAATGCTAAATTTTAATTCCAGATTAGTGAAAATAAAGATGTATCATTTCCTAATTAAAGAACACAGCATGTCTGAAATCTCTCTGTGGATCTGATGGAAGTCTATGGATGTCAGAATGAGAACCCATGATCTAGACCAACACCTTATTTTATATTCAATATCATGTCTATTTCTTTTTATGTTTGTTTTTTAATAGAAGGGCATGCAAGGGATGATTTTTATCTTGAAACTAGTCAACTATATTCTCAATAGCTGCCTCCATCTCTCTCCCATCACTCCCTTGGACTCTAAGCAAATCCCTGAAGATTTCTGCTGAAATTCTTAACTGGGAAACCTACACATACAGACTTCCATGTCCACCCTCCCCACAAACATACACACACACATACATGGACACATACACACATATGCATGTATATGTAAATATACGTGCATGTACACATGTAAGTATGCATACACCTGTATGTGCACATACACATAAATATATTGTGCATGTATATTATATATACGTATATATATATATATATATATATATATATATATATATGTATGTATCTAAGCATGTATGTATATATCTTTTCTCTACAGTGTTACCAACAACTGCCCCCACATCCACTGTGGTTGGATCTTACTGTTTCTGTGCCATGTCAGCTTTGCTCCTCCATTTTTAAATCTCCTGCTGACACATCAGAATGGAAGAAAGAATGGTGTGGCATTATTTCAAGACTTTGGCAGAGAGTCTGAACAAAGTTAACGTCCCCATCCCCCTGCTACCTGCATCAAGTATACTAGAAATACTTGTGTATTCTGTCTGCATTTGTAAGACTGAGTCAGGTATAAATGTGTTTGCATGTGATTAGCTGACCCAAAGGAGTTCACACATTCATTATTGTACCAGGCACATAGTAGGCACTCAATAAATGTTTGTGAAATTGAATTTTCTTTCTCCCCCTTTACACTTTTAATTATAACCTAATATTTTACCTTATTTTCAGAGGCATGGTTTTGTTCTTTACCAGATTTTATTACATGCTGAGAAAACCAAAATGAATGATGGTTACTAAATTTTCAGCTCCTGAATTCAGTAGTAACAGTGTGCCAGGCCTAGAGGCCTGAGGGCTACCTGAGTCTTCCCTTACCTCTATCGGAGGTCTTCGGTTGGCCAAACCAGATGCTCGTATGAGAGAAAGGATGTTCCAGAGTCGAACAAGGGTTGAGCTTTATTTCAGGGTCTAGTTACAAGTGCAGGGGAATTCTTCCTTAGGAGGGAGCGACGAATCTCCCAAGGAGGCAAAGATCTTACAATAAGAGATTGGAAGTAGAAGTGTAAGTGGGGAGAGAGGGGGAGGGGAGAGAGGAGAGAGGAAAAGCAGAGCCTTGTTGTCCTGTCCGCTCCGCGCCCCTCCGCCCAAGAGAGCTTTCAGGCTTTCCTGATCCTACTTAAGCTCTCCAGCAGCATAGTTTGCATCTGAATACCGTGCTGTTAGATAACAATAGTGTGCCCAGATCCGGGACAATCTCGAGGGTGGGGAGAGCTCTCTCCCATCACGTTTCTCATGGGAAGAGGCGGAAATACACGAGATAGCTCGGTTCACCTCGATTCCCAGTCGTTTCCTGGGGGGGCCTCGTGAGAACGCTAAGATTTAGAAGTTCCCACCTTTACCCGCCTGAGACTGTCCACCTGGAATTGAGCTTCCAACCCCAGCAACAGGGTAAATTTTGGTGACCTGTTAGAAGTTTGGTATATATGGTATATAGTGCTATTACTAGGTTTAGGACCAACATCCATCTTTTACACAAACAATTGTATTCACGATTTTACTGAAGATATGAAGTTCTTTTTTTTTTTTTAACATTTTATTTGTATTTTTTGCTTTTTTCCCTCCACTTTAATAGTATTTTACTTTTTTTTCTTTTTTTTCTTTTTTTCTTTTTTTTCTTTTTTTTTATTTAACTTTTAACATTTATTTTCACACAATTTTGGGTTACAAATTTTCTCCCCTTTTATCCCCTCCCCCCCCATACCCAAGCATTCTAGTTGCCCCTGTGACCAATCTGCTCTCTCCTCCCTCCCTGCCCTTGTCTCTGTCTTCTCTTTTGTCCAGTAGGGCCAGATGGCTTTCTTGACCCCTTAACCTGTATTTCTTGTTACCCAGTGGTAAGAACATTACATTTCGTCGAACACTTTGAGTTCCAACTTCTTTGGCTCCCTCCCGCTCCTCCCCTTCCCCTTGGAAGACAGGCAATTCAATATAGGCCATATCTGTTTAGTTTTGCAAATGATTTCCATACTAGTTGAGTTGTATAGGACTAACTATATTTCCCTCCATCTTATCCTGTCCCCCTTTACTTCTATTTTCTTATGGTCCTTTCCCTCCCCATGAGTGTCAACCTCGTATTGCATTTTCCTCCCCATGCCCTCCCCTCCATTCTCCCCCCCCACCCTGCTTGTGGCCCTGTCCCCCACTCTCCTGTATTATGAGATAGGTTTTCCTATCAAAATGAGTGTGCATTATATACTTTCCTTTAGTGGAATGTGATGAGAGTAGATCTCATGTTTTTCTCTTGCCTCCCCTCTTTATCTCACCACTAATAGGTCTTTTGCTTGCCTCTTTTATGAGAGATAATTTGCCCCATATAACTTCTCCCTTTCTCCTCCCAATATTTCTCTCTCACTGCTGGATTTCATTTTTTTTTTAAGATATGATCCCATCCTCTTCAATTCACTCTGTACACTCTGTCTCTATGTATGTGTGCATGTGTGCATGTGTGTGTTTGTGTACTCCCACCCAGTACCCAGATACTGAAATGTTTCAAGAGTTACAAATATTGTCTTTCCATGTAGGAATGTAAACAGTTCAACTTTAGTAAGTCCCTTATGACTTCTCTTTGCTGTTCACCTTTTCATGGTTCTCTTCATTCTTGTGTTAGAACGTCAAATTTTCTTTCCAGCTCTGGTCTTTTCATCAGGAAAATTTGAAAGTCCTCCATTTCATTGAAAGACCATTTTTTCTCCTGAAGTATTATACTCAGTTTTGCTGGGTAGGTGATTCTTGGCTTCAGTCCTAGTTCCTTTGACTTCTGGAATATCCTATTCCATTCCCTTCTATCCCTCAATGTAGAGGGTGCCAGATCTTGTGCTATCCTGATTGTATTTCCACAATACTTGAATTGTTTCTTTCTAGCTGCTTGCAATATTTTCTCTTTCACCTGGGAATTCTGGATTTTGGCCACAATGCTCCTAGGAGTTTCTCTTTTTAAATCTCTTTCATGTGGTTTTCTGCGGATTCCTTGAATATTTATTTTGCCTTCTGGTTCTAGAATCTCAGGGCAGTTTTCCTTGATAATTTCATGGAAGATGATGTCTAGGCTCTTATTTTGATCATGGTTTTCAGGTAGTCCTAGAATTTTGACATTGTCTCTCCTGATTCTATTTTCCAGGTCAGTTGTTTTTCCAATAAAATATTTCACATTATCTTCCATTTTTCGAATCTGCGCGGTATGTTCTGAGATATCTGTCTTTCTCGAAAAGTCCTTAGCGTCCATCTGTACCATTCCAGATTTGAAAGATCTATTTTCTTCAGTGAGCTTTTGAATCTCATTTTCCATTTGGTTAATTCTGCTTTTGAAAGCATTCTTCTCCTCATTGGCCCCTTGCACCTCCCTTGCCAGCTGAGTTAGGCTAGTTCTCAAGGTGCCAATTTTTTCAAGATTTTTTTGATTCTCCTTTAGCAGGGAGCTGATCTGCTTTTCATGCTTCTCCCTCATCCCTCTCATTTCCCTTCCCAGTCTTTCCTCCGCCTCTCTAACTTGATTTTCAAAATTCCTCTTGAGCTCTTCCATGGCCCGAGCCCATTGGGTGGGCTGGGACACAGAATTCTCGATTTCTGTGTCTTTGCCTGATGGCAAGCATTGTTCTTCCCCATCAGAAAGGAAGGGAGGAAGTGTCTTTTCTCCGCTAAAATACCCTTCAATAGTTTTATTTCTTTTCCCTTTTCTTGGCATTTTTTCCAACCAGTGGCCTGACCTCTGAATGTTCTCCTCACACCCACCTCGCCTCCTGGTCCTCCCAGCCTGGCGTTTGGGGACTGAGATTCAAATGCTGCTTCCCGCCTTAGAGTTTTTGGCGGGGGCAGGGCTGCCCCCCGTTAAATTAAGGGCAGTGTTAAATTAAGTTTAGGTGCTGAGGTCATGGTCAGGGCCGCCTCTCTAGCTCAGTTCCCTCAGGGGGTTTATGCATAGACCTTCCACAATGGATCCAGGCTCCCGCCGGCTTGGGGAGCCCCTGTCTGCAGCCGCCTCTCAGCTTCCATCTCCTGGGGGGGCCCGAGCCATGGGAGCACCCCACTCCCCTCTCAACCCGCCAAAGAGACTCTCTCACCTACCCCCATCAGTCACCTGTTGGTGGGGGGGCTTGTGCTGCCGCTGAAGATCCCGTCTCTGGAGCTCTCCCAGATACGTGTCTCTTGGAGCCGCGGCCGCTGCCACCACAGGTCCGGGCTGGGCACCGCGTCTGCAGCGCGACGGACCTTTTGCGAGAGGTTTGCAGGTCCCTCTGTGGGTGGGGGGGTCCCGCGTGGCCGCTGGAGATCCCTTCCCCGTAGCCCTCTTGGATCTCTTCCCCTTGGTGTCGTGGCCGCGGCGGGACTGCACTCTGCTCCCCGTCCCAGTGCCCAGTCCGCGGCGTGAAGGACCCCCCGCGAGAGGTCCGCAGGTCTCTCTGGAGCAGAAATCTCCCTCGCTCCAATACTCCGTGGTCTCTGGGTGCAGTATTCGCCCTGGGTTAGTCCCCTCTGCCGTTCTGTGGTTTGTGGGTTCGGAGCTATGTGTATGTGCGTCTTTCTACTTTGCCATCTTGGCTCCGCCCTCAGATATGAAGTTCTTAAGGAAAATAATTTGAACCAAGTTCTGTAGTAAACTGTAATAACAAGGCATACAAATGAGAGAGCTCTCTTGTAATTTAACAGTAAAATCTACATCTCTCAAGTGGGCTTTATCTAACAAGTGACATCAATTTGGTAAGTATCTGTTACTTTCAATTGGGTATCTGGTGTTTGTTTGTTTGTTGTTTATTTATTTTTGATACCAAACCCCAGCTTCCTGACAGCTCTCCTCTTGAGACTTTCATCAAAATGAGATATGTTTCTTATGAGTTGATTGTGGTAAGCAAAAAACTAATAATGGGGACCAATGAAACTAAGAAAATACTTGTCTATAGTGCATTGGATGGGACAGAGTATTAAAGGCAAAATATCAAGTGAGGCTTTGGAGAATACTGTTATTGCAAGCAATACAGAGAAATCCAAGATTAGCAGCTGAGAGTTACTTCAGAGTATGACAATTACACTGCTACTCATGTATTCTGTGTGTTTATGCCTGACTCTAATGGCTCTCTAAAACACAATTAACTATTTATATATCTTTTATTCAAACCTTTTACTTCTTCAGAAGGAACTGACTATCCACTTTTAAGCACAGATTATACATTGCCTTGTTTTTTCCTTCCACTTTCCACTCATTTGTTAACCCCATTATTCCATCATTTTTATTTCACAGAATAAAAATAAGTGTATCAACAAATACATTAGCCTTTTCCTTAACTCTTTTTCCATGATTTTTCTATAGCACTTGGCACTAATTCAAATCTTCTCTCTTGTTATTTTCTGTCTTGAGGCTCCATCACACTGAACTGTCTTGCCTTTCCTCCTACTTTTCCAAGTTTTTGACCTTTGTTTCTCTGATCCTCTTAATTTGTTGTTCATTAAGGCTTTGTCTTTGAGTCTTCCTCTCTATTTTCTTTCCTTCACCTATCACAACCAATCCCTCTATAATACCTGCTTTGGCTGCCTGCATCCCTTCTGTACTTACTAATTTATTTAGTACCATTTATGGCATTAAAAGTGCTACACGGTCTGCAGCAAGGAGGAGTAAATATAACAAGCTATGGAATCATACCTTCAGTGTTTCAGCAGAAAGACATATTTAAGTGTGATGCCACTCTTGTTTTGTGTTCTAATTCTGGGTATTGTGCTCTTTCCTTGATCCCGTCTCAGTAGATTCCTCCACTCTGTATACCTGTTTCAGAAGCTAAATACTTGTTTCCTGAAGCATACATTCCTACTTTTGAGTTCGTATCATTTCTTCTGTGTTTGTTCCCTGCTAATGGAATTAAATTTAGACAGCTTAGTCTGCCATTAAAATATCTCTCACAAAATGGCATCAGTTTCTTTCTGTACTTATGTCCTACTACTTCTGGACATGTATCCTGTCCCCTATCAAAACTGGACTGTCATTCAAAAACAAGTATTTTGGGGGCAAACTGCAGGATTCTTTTGCTTCTGAGTTTTTGCTTACACTATTTCTTCCACTTAGAATGGCATCCTTGTTATATCTACATGCTGTAATTCCACTCATCAAGGTCCATTTCAAATGCTTCCTTATTCCCATATTTGTTCTTAATTTCCTCCTAACCCCAGTGTCTTTAATCTCATATCCTCCTTCACCCTCCTCCATCATATTGCTTGAATTTCTTCTGTCACATTTACCGTAACTGCTTGGTTGAGGTATTTTATAGATATTTTTGTACTTTCCTAACTCCCACCACTAGATTGTAAACTTTGAGAGAAATACTTGATCCTACACAACTTTATGTTTCTTAGAGTGACTTGAAAATAATAGACTTTAATTTAAGGTAGTTAAATTAATCACAAGTTTAGCTTTACTTCATGAAATAGACTTTATTTGTGCAAGATTATTTTTTAAAATTTTGTGTTCCCTCATAGCTTAACTGCATTTTGTCACACTTCCAAAAGATTTTTTTCCCTTTCAGCTTTTGTCTAATAAACGTTGCATCTCTTATCTCTCTTGTTTAGAACTTGGTATTCCCTTTCATATATGCAAGATAAGGTTGAAAGTTGTGTTCATTGTTGGCCTTCATTCTTTATGTTTTTGGCATTTCTTCACAAATGTTATCAAAATCAATACAATCTAATCAAAATACATGTCTTCTGTGATCACAGTTGTAGATAACCAAAGAATGTGTTCTACAAGATAAGCAATGTTATATATTTTACAACATTGAAGCATATCTGAAAGTTGTCTGCCTATGGTTCTTCTAAATGCATCTGTGGAATTCATTAATAATGAAGATGTGCAGATCCAAAAGGCAATACCTGAAATTTTACTTTCTGAAAGATAATCACATTTATCTTTAGAAAGGATGGAACACAGGTGTTGATTTCGTATGGCACAGAAGGGGTCCTCCAGTGATTTAACAGAGTTAATAGGAGGAAAATTTTTTATCAAAGTGACATATTTCCAATAAACTAACACTGACAAAACAGCCCAAACCACCATGCCATACTATAAAGTATGTTTACTTTGGGATCTTAACCAAATTATTTAACTTTGCATCTGCTGTTACTAACCCTTTACAATATAGTACAGTTTATATCTAAAAAGTCAGGAACCTGGAATTTTTCCACATGAATAAGGCCCCAGAGGTAATAAGTAGTAATAAAATTGTAAAGGACTTTCCAGTCATAAAAAAGGATTTACATATGCTGCCTTTGATCATCGCAACTACTATAAGAGGTAGGTGTTATTATCTCAGTTTTACAGATGAGATAATTGGTGCTGAAAGGGTTATGTGATTTGCTTAGAGTCACACAGTTACTGAGCATCTGAGGCAGAATCTGAACCCAGGTCTTCTCACTCTTTAGCCATTGTATCATATAGGTGCCTAGAATACAATAGGCCACTTTGGATCTAGTATCTGTCCTATGAATTAGAGGAACCTATTCTAGATAGCTTAGAAATAAAATTTATTAAGTAAAATCAGCTTTTTTTCATAGCTCAGAAATGCATTAGATAGTTCATCTAAGGTGAGAAAGGGATACATAAATTTAAATTAAATAATTTAAATATGTAGTTTTCTTTAAGGAAAAAGACCTTACTAGGTAATAGAACCAGCCCTCTGTGAGAAATAAAGAAGGAACAAATATAGTTTTAAAAGTAAGAACTGTGAAAATTCTAATTCTACCCTCCAAAGTCACACAGAATGAGATTATTCTATCTTCCACAAGATATCTCTTCAAATATATTTGAGGAGCGTTATCATGTACTCCTTAAATCTTTTTTCTTCTCTAAACTAAATAAGTCTAGTGGCATATATCTTCCCTCTTATTCACTTTTGCATTATTATTATATGATCAAAGAATTTAGAGATAGAATGAAGGAATCAATGCATACATGAACGAAAGAATAATAAAACATTTATTAAGCACTTAATGTGCAAAACCAGGAGCAACTATATTCAAGCCTCACATCAGATCCATACTGACTAGGGGACCCTGAGTTACTCATTTAATATCTCAAGGCTCTACTCAATTCTCCAAGACCTTGAATTACAGAAAAAGTACAAATTTGCATTGCTAAAGAGTTTCCTTCCCCTTGAGTTTCTACACCAATGAAAATAGAGGTCCATCTTCTCTCTGTTTCTGACTCGGTCTCTCTCTCTCTCTGTGTCTCTCTCTCTGTCTCTGTCTCCCTCACACACTCTCTCTACTCAAGATACAAATACAAAAGTATGGCAGACTCCACTCTTATGATGCTTATATGAAAATAAAAGGCATGTGTAAAAGGGTGCATGGGCAAGACAGATGGAGTTGCCAGTTGTGGTCTTTACAATGAATCTTTTCCTGGGGGAGAAAGTTTCTGGAATCAGAAATATTATGCTGAGACTATTGCTATTCATGGGACTCTTAGATACAGTCTTGGACAGACTTTACTGAGGTTCAAAGGAAATGATCATTTGATGACAGTTTTGATTTGGCCTACCAAGCACATGCTGCCTCCAGATGCTGTCTCTGAGAACACTGGTATTTTTGCTAGCCTGGCTTACTGATTCTAGGGGAAGGAACTTAGTATCCACTCCCTTCATTCTCCTGATCATGCTTCTGTAGAAGACCTTTAACTCCTTAATGTCCAGTCTAAACGGAAGCTCCCAAAACTGAACATAGTAATTAACATGTGCTTTTACCAGAGCAGAGGACATCAAGGATTCTGAAGCTGATGATGTGGAAGTGTTGATAATGTGATTCTAATGGGCAGATAAATAAGAACTTTCTTATTCTCTATCATTTAAGTACATATACATAATTTGAATCTGGCAATATCATCTATCTTATAGACAGAATCATAGATTCACAAAATTTCAGTGTAGTGAAGTGAACTCAAAGTCCATATAGTGCAACCCATGTATAAAAGGAAACCCCACTTTAACAAATCCAGTGAGTGGTATCTAGACTTTATGTTCAGATACCCAAGGAGGGGAAATCTACCACCTAGGTAGGCTATGGTTTGACACTTTGAGGTGTAACTGATTGTAAGGACATTTTTTTCTACCCTCTGTTGTCAACAAAACAAAGCTAATGTCTATTCCATATGGTATATTTAATACATTTTAAATACTTGAAGACAGTTAGTCTTCCCTTCTACAAGTTAAGATGCTAAATTTCTTCAACTAATTTTATGTGGCATTGACTCAAAGTCCTTTGCCATCCTAGTTACCATTCTTTAGACTGGGACTGAGTAAACTGCAACCCTAGAACCACTTGTGTCTCACCACTTATTTTTGTGGACTAGAAGCTAAGAATGTTGCTGTTGTTGTTTTTTTAACACTTTTAAACATATTTATGTAAAAATCATTTTTGGCTTAAAGGGCCTAGTCTTAAAAAGGGTGTGTGTGACTGCCTTTGTCCCTCGGGTCAATGTTTGCCATCCATACTTACTCTGGACAGTCTCCCCTTTATCAATGTTATTCTTTTAAAAGAATTCTTTATTTTAGACAAATATGAAAACTTAAACATATAAGAAAAGAAAAAGAAACTTTATAAACTTAAATATTAAACTTAAATATAAAATAAGAAAAGAAAAAGAAACATGTCATGTACACAGTAGAAAATAAGAGAATATTTTAAATATGGAGCAAAAACTTATCGTTTCAAAAAAAACCTTTATATTAAATAGTGTGCATTAAGTTTAAAGCTTCCCATCTTTTCTTTGCTTCCTTGTAGGTTTTCTTTTGTTCTCTGCTATATACTTTTTACTTTGTTCTTCCCTCGCCCCCTTCCTCCCCGCTACCTACCACCTCAAGGCTACAATTGATCATGGATATGTTTATATAAATAGGTATTGATAAATACATATAAGTATATATATATGTGTGTGTGTATATATATATATAGCATATATATATATACACACATGTATAAACATATACTTTCCCTAAGAGAGTCTACTCCTAAACTTGTTTTTATGTTTGTGCGTATATCTTTTTTCCTACTTCTCCTACCTCCTCTACTTTACTTCTACCTTCCTTCCTTTTACTTAACCTACCCCAACTCCAGCAATCCTTCCTTAACCCTCTCATTCTTCTAAATTTAAACACCCTTTTGTACACTCTTTTTCCTATCCTCTCCCCCTCCACTCTAAAGCTCCCTCCCTTATCCTCCCATTCCCCTAACTCTAAACACCCTTTTAACCTATTCCCTCACCCTCCCCTCTAAAGATCCCTCCTTTATCCTCTCCCCCCTTCTCTATCCCCTTAGGGTTTTTTCTTTTTTTTTTTTTAAATTTAGCAGACTTTTATACTCTTCCAGATGTATATTTTCCCCTCTGAAACCCATTCCAGATGAAAGTAGTTTTACAGAGCTAACAGCCAACTTCCCTAATCTAATTCCTCTGTATTAGTTCTTCCTTTTGCACCTCATTTGTATATGATAATTACTCTTTTACTTATTCTTGAACAGTTTGTTTTTAAAAACATGTCATTCTCAGGTCTACCCCAATCTTTCTTATAAGCTACCTAATTACTAGTAACAGTCTTAGACATAGGTTTTGCATTTTCCATACCTACAAAGCAAACATTCTTTGGTTATTGAGTCCCTTGTAGTTGGTCATTAATATGTACCTTATCTTTCTCTTGGCTCTTATATGACAAATCTTTCTTTGTGTTCAGGTTTTTTTTTTTTTATCAGAGTCCTGAAATTCTGACAGTTCACCAAATATCCATTTTTTCTATTCAAAATTATGCTTAGTTTTGCTGGGTATGATATTTTAGGCCAAATGTCCGGTTCTTTTATCCTTCTGTATACAGTGTTCCAGAATCTGTGATATTTTAGTGTCACCAATGCAAGGTCTTGTGTGATTCTAATTGTGGTACCATCATATGTAAATTATTTTTTTCTTGTTGCTCATAATATTTTGTCATTGATTTAGGAGTTTCAGAATTTAATTATAATATTTCTGTGAGTTTTCCTTGTAGGATCTCTTTCAGGTGGTGATCAGTGGAATTTTTCTATTTCTAGTTTCCTTTTTTGCTCTCATGCTTATTTCTTGTATTATTGTATCAAGACTTTCATATGGTCCAATTATTTTTATGTTTTCTCTTCTTTATCCGTTCTCTAGATCTGTTGTTTTTCAACAGATGAAAAGTTTTGAAAAATGAAAAAAGCTCCATTTTTCAAAAGAAATGGCAAACCACTCCAGTATTTTTGCCAAGAAAACCACAAAATAGAGTCACAGAGAGTTGAACACAACTGAAACAACTCCATAACAACAAGAAAAACAGTAAAACAGGGTCAGAGTGTAAGCAAAATAGAATCAGTATGGAAACAGATGTGCAATTTCATTTAAACAGGAAATTCATAGATGAGGGAACTCCCTTTACCAGTGACATTTGGTATCTTCTTGGTTATTTCCATTCTCAGAGAGCTACCTTCAACAGAGAGAATATATGACTTGCCTAAGGTGAGGCAGACATTATACTGGAGGAAGTACTGGAACCCCATTTTTTTTCTAACTTCCAGACCAACTCTCTATTCATTACACCAAAAACAAATTAAAAGTGACAGTGATTGCTTTGCAGTATTTCTCATTTGAATGTAAAGTACCAATCTTGCTACTTTTCAATAGATTGACTGCTGTCAACACCCCAGACTCCATAATTAACATATTCTCTATGCAGGACTCTCTATCCTATTTTGGATAGTGCTTAAGATGCATAAAGTGAGGATGATTAGCCTTACTCACATATCTTTTTACTAAAGGAAAAGAAATCCCGTGGCCAGCATGATCAGCAAAGGTTAATTTGTGATAAGTTTTTTCTGTCTCCCCCCGCCCCCATCACTACTGTTATTTCATTTATTATCACATCTTAGCCTAACACCTCCTCCGGACCCAAAAGTCTCCATATCTACAAAATGATTCCTATTGATTTTCATTTAACTAAGAAAAACAGAAAAATGTCAAATAATTAGACAATTTGATGAAATGTGAAAATTTGAGTGGAGCAATCAGATAGCCTTCAAACAAGTAACTGAGAAGACCACAAGCTCTAGAGGATTCAGGCTGAGGAAGGTTGATGTAGTGAAGCACTTGAATTTCATTTCCTTATACTGTTACTGAACCAGTAACAAGAACAGGGCATAGAAACATATTTGTATTCAATAATTTAATATATTTATTGACCACCTAGTTTGTAGAAAGCTATATGCTAGTAATTGAAGTGGATAGTGGACTAATTAAGAGTAACAATAATAACTTTTACATAGCCTATTCTGTGTTCTAGGAATTGTGCTTTATGTTCTGCCTTATCATTATTGTTTCATTCGATTCACACAACAATCCTGTGATTGTATATGAATGTAAATGCTATTTTGCAGATGAGAAACTGAGGCAAATAGAGATAAACTAACTTGAATAGAGTCATGGAGGTAGTAGGAACCAGAGTCCACATTTAAACTCAGGCCTTCCTAACTTCAGGACCAGTGCTCTATCACACTGGGATACCTAACTTCCCTAGATATGACAGCCATTGCCTTGAAAATAACACTTATTTTAGCAGGTGAGATAGGACAAATACATCTTTTGGGGGTACATATGTTTTTTATCGGTAGAAGTAGCTCCCCATTTGGAAATTCACTCCCAATATGCACATTGAAAACTAATTTATAATTTGTAGATTCAGAGTACTGCTGATATGATTAAATGATTTGCCCATAGTCAGCAGAGCATCTGTTTTCATGTTCTAGCACATACAGACTGCAATGCTCAATAATCAATCAATTAATAAGTCAACATTTATTGAGCCTGCTATATGTCAGGCACTGTGCTAAGCACTGAGGATATAAAAAGAGAGAAGAAACTGTGCCTGATCTCAAAGATTTTACAGTCTAATAGGCAGTTGGTGATACTGATGACAACAGTTTGACTTTCTTTTGAAAATGCCCCCCATAATTTTTGATCACTTTTTTATTGGAAATGTTTGCAATAATTAGAAATGTTTATTAGAAATACCTTTTTCCTAAAAGAAATTTTAATGGAAACATTCTGCCATCCTTTGAGTTACATTAAACAATTGAATGTATGAGCAAATTCATATAACCATCTATAGTTGTTTGGTCCTTGTCCCCTAACTATGCTTTACTCCAGAAACCTTCTTGACATGCTAAATATTTCCCAACTCCTTTTCATCCCTCTGTCTAGTAATAGTAATGAAATGAATACTATCACTAGTTTTGGAAAGGAAATGTTAAATTAATGACAGCACTCACTATCTGTGATTTCCTGTTCCAAAACACCTTTCCCTGGTCATCACTCTATTACTGTTTTTTTACTCCCTCCTATTAGAATGTAAGTTTCATGACAGCAGGCATTCTTTCTTTTTTTTCACTTGCATTTCCTGAGCTTAGCAGAATGTATGGCATATAGGAATCCCTTAGTAAATAATTTATAATTCATCAATTCATTTAATTATGCCTTAATGGATTTACAACCTCATGGATAAGGAAATTCCCTCTAATGATGCAGATCACAGGCATCTATACACCTGCAAACCATATAATTTTTATCTATTTCCTCCTATTAATACTCAGAAGAAACTCTATCCAGCATTCTAGAGGTTTTTCTCACCTGACCACTATTTATTGATGATGGTGGTGATGGTGATGATAACAATGCTAATCACTGCAGTTTTCGTTGTCCTTGCTGGTGGTTTTCTTCTTGGAGGTTTCTAGACAAATAACTTCAATTTGTTGTCAAAAATCAGGATTAAACCAACTTCAAATTTTCATTAGCAGTCTTTCCCAGGGGCAGAGAGGATGCTCCTAAAGACTTAACCTATGTTAAAGACTTCAGCTTATACTGATTTATTAGGATTGTGATTAAAGGGCTTATTAGGGCACTTTTAGGTCTAAAACAGTGGTATCCTCTAAATCAGGAGTTCTTAACCTTTATTTTCAATTGTATGTACCCCTTGTACAATCTGATGAAGTCAGTAGATATTGTCTCAGAATAATGCTAAGAAAAAGCAAAAAATTATGTTGAAATACAGTGATCAAACTATGCATGCATATATATAGGTGTGTGTGTGTGTGTGTGTGTGTGTGTGTGTGTGTGTGTACAGTTTAATGCTGAAGAACTAGTGTTCTGAAACCATCCACTGCAATTTGCAGAGTTTATCATAATTAATGATGTTAAAATGACTATAGAGATTGCCTTTTTTCCCCTAAAAATTCCAGGAAACTAGCCAGCATGCCTTGTTAGTGTATGTCTGATACATTTTCCAAAATTTCCCCAAGTACTAAATGATGGTGTTTTATTATCTATGGATTTTGGAATGAATAAACTGAAATCGTAATGATAAATGAACTAGATTAAAATCAATTAAGTTTTAAAAAGGTTGACATTGCAAATGTAAATTGAATTGATAATTAAAATTTATATGATAGTCAAAACTGGCATAAGTTCTTCAGATTTAAAGTCAGCTAAATCTTTTGTTTTTGTCTTAAATAATTGTATTTCTCATTTCTATATGATTTCAAAGATTAATACTTTGAGCCTAGACACTCCTCCATCCCTAAAGAAATTTCTGCCTTAAGTATTCCAGAGAACCCTGGGGAAGAGGTACTACATAGCATATTTTGTCTTCATGCAATGGGGACCAGGATAGTTAATGTTTTGTATGTGTGGGTATATTTATACTCAAGTGTATCTATACAAAGATATGTGTATATATACATATGTATATGTATACATATAATATGCACACATTTATATATGTATGTGTGTGTATATATATATATTAGGCCATGTTTAATATTCATCTGTATATAGATAGATGTAGATATAAATATAGATATAGATGGGCAGCTGGAAGGCGGATTAGAAAGAGTACCAGGCCTGAAGTCAGGAAGGTTTATCCTCTGAGATCAAATTTGGTTTCAGATACTTACTAGCTGTGTGACCTTGGGCAAGTCACTTAACCCTGTTTAACTTAGTTCCTGAATCGAAAAATGAACTGGAGAAGGAAATGGCAAACCATTTCATATCTTTGCCAAGAAACCCCCAAAGGGGCTCATGGACTGTCAGATATGACTGAAATAACTAAACAGCAGCAACAATAGATATAGACAGAGATATATTCAAGTATGCCAAAATATCTAAAAGATTGTTAACAGAGGTTTGGATATCTCAACGAAGTATTTATGAGAAGACATGCACAAGGATAAGAATTATGAAAAAACATATTGTTTGGATTGATATCTGCATCAATATGATCATAAACCTGATATATCTATATAGATACTTCAATTATTCAACTAACAAGCATTTGTGCTAAACACTAGAGATACACAAACAAAGCAAAAAACACTTCCTTGCAGTCAAGGAATTTTTATATTAGTTGTCTCATTTGTTGATTTTCTTCTGCCATTTTTTGTGTCACTTTAATATTTTTGGGTTCAGAATCTTAATCTCTTTATAGCTTCTTCTTTTTTAAAATTTATTTGTTTATTTTTAATTTTCAACATTTATTGCCACAAGATTTTGAGTTCCAAATTTTTCCCATCTCTCCCCTCCCCCCCATCACAAGACACTGTACATTCTGATTACTCCTTTCTCCAATCTACCCTCCCTTCTATCACACCCCACCCTTTCCCATCTTATCCCCATCTTTTCTCTTTTCTTGTAGGGCAAGATAAATTTCTATACCCCATTACCTGTATTTCTTATTTCCCAGCTGCATGCAGAAACAATTCTTAACATTCATTCCTAAAATGTTAAGTTTCAACTTCTCTCCCTTCCTCCCTCCCCACCCATCCCCACTGAGAAGGCAAGCAATTCAACATAGGCTATACATGTGTTGTTATGCAAAAGACTTCCATAATAGTCATGTTGTGAAAGACTAACTATATTTCCCTCCATCCTATCCTATTCCACATTAACATCTTCTTCTTTAGAGATTCTCCATCATGGTTGTAATTTTTCCAAACCTAGTTTTCTTTTCTTTTTTTTTTTTTAATTCTGCATTGTGTTCTATTTTGAATAGTGAACAACAAAGCTTTTGATATAACTTTATTCCTGATTTCTTCTTCTATGAATTTAATTTCTTTTTTCCCCAAACAATTCTCTAGTTTCTTTGTTGTTCCATGATTTTGGGAGAGTTAGCAGGATTCTGTTTTTCATCAGGTGTCTTTGGAATATTTTCTTTCATATTTTATTATTTTTGAAGTACAATTTCATTTTGCCTTTATTCTTTCTTTTCATTTTTGGTATCATTTTGATAAGGTTAGCTATGGTAGTGAGCGTTTATTAAAACATAACTTCTGAATGTCTACCTTTTTCATGTATTCCTTGTTACTTTCTGACCCCTCTCCTTTCACTGGTGCTCAGGTTTCCAAGATGACGCCACAAACTGTATCTACTGCCTCTTCTTGGTGGATATGGGAGCCACTAGCTTAGTTCTCTGCCTTGAGTGACCACTGGGAAGACAGGACTGACCAAAGCTAGTTTCCCAGTCCTTGTTCTTTCAGATCCAATGTTCCTACAAACATTGGAATGTTTTCAACTTCCCTGATTCTTCCTTCCACTTTTTTCCTTTCCGTCATTTGGCTGTGAAGAATTAGTACCTGCTGTCGCTATCTTCTGAGTCATATATACTGTAGACAATGGAGGTTCCCAGATGGGGACCCCAGGCACAAATGTTTTTTGCAAACCAGGGTGCTATCTAGGTATTAACGATTTATGGTGTTAATTCATAAGGTACTTACATTATCCCAGGTGCATTGTTTTCTTATCTTCTGGATTTAATTGTTATTACTTTACATCTGGCAAGTAACTGCTTTCTTCTGAGGTTGAACACTTGAAGAGATAGGCAGAAAAAGACAAATTTCCCGTCTTGCTTACTCATATGCATTTTGCTAAAGAAAAATGTGGCATAATTTTATTGAGAAAGTCACAATATTTCATCCACTGAATATCTACTTAATAGTAAGTTTATACATATAATTATATCACCAAGGCAATATTCACTGCACTGGTGGTGACTATGAATATGCCAGTGTAGTTCTCAATTGCAAAGTATAAAAAACTTTCCATATAGGAGGCAGATGAAAAACATTTATTTAGACACTAGAAAGCCAAATTCCAGAACCAGAAAGCAAAGTCTGTCATAGTGACCAAGGAGTTAATAAACATGATCATCACAGGGGGCAGAGACATTCCTAAGCCTCCCCCCACCCCCACCCCTCTCTGTTGGGTCCTTCTCACAAGAAAACACTCAGGAACCTGAGCCTTGCCTTATCTGCCTGCCTTTGTTCTCTCTCCTCTGTCCTGACCTCTCTCACTTGCTCACTTCCTCCTGGTTCTGCTCTACCTGTTCAACAAGCTCCTCCCACCACATGTGATTTAGGTTTCCAGGTGATTCAAACAGGTTACATGGGCCTATTAATGAATGAGAAAGATCTTTCCACTTAAATTGCTATTGCAATAATTTATTATTTAAACATCTCTAGTTTCTTAATATCATATTTGGATGATCAAATTATCTAGTTAAATTTTAAGTTTATTTTCTTCAAGACCCGAATGTAATCTATATTGCTAATAATGTCATCATTTAGCTAAAATGACTTCCTCGATTCTATCTACATTGTTTGAGAAAACAAAGCCATTTCACCAATTATTGCTCTATTTAGATTGTATAATTATTTTGTTATTAACAAAAGAAAAGTGTGGAAAGTTATGTGTGAAAAAAACGGAGTATACAGGAGACATAAAGCCAACCAAAATAAATGATTTAATCCAGGAAATCTTGGAGAAAACATACATACATGCATACATGCATACATATACAGACACGAGAAGCGATAGTATTTGCTATCAAATCTCCCAACTATTGTTTGTAATGGAAGCTTCACTTTAGTGGGCTAATGCCTGTCTTATCACCATGCCTCTCTAAAAATGAGGAGAACACTGATATATTGCTACAGCAAGAATTGCTCTCAAGCTTTGGAGAAAAGTCTTTTGAAACCTGATACAAAGTGGTTTCCCCCCCTCTATCAGACTGCTTCGTGTTACGTGGGCTTCCCCTTTACTATGCCAAAACTGACCATCTTCTCAGGAAATTGTCTATTCATTGGACCTAGAGTATATTTTACAAAAGGACACAAGTTTGGGGAAAGGAAGATGATATTATGGACAGAGCCCTTTGATTCAACTATTGTTGCTTATGCCATTTTAAGCTTGTATATACATGTATATATGTTTGTATATGTGTATGTAAATCCACATACATACTTATATGTTTATGTAATCATATATACCTATGTATGATATTTATGTATATTATATTCATTACATATATGTATTTATAAATACGTTTGTGTGTATATTTTTTTGTTATACATACAAATTTTCTTTTCAATTTACACTGCGAGCCTTAAAGGCTGGGATATCGTATCCATGTTGCAGAGAGAAAACTGGGCTATGCATGCTTCATGATAGTAAGGATCACACTTCTGTTGTTGATGATAATGATTACTAAATTCACCATGAGATACTGTATGGTTCAGTCCTCTTATATGCTAAAAGTTTCTTCTCCCTTCCCCTCCAAAAAAAATAATCTAACATGTTAATGATAATATGCTAGGTTAAAATGGTATGAAAATTTTCTTGTTTTGTGCTCATATTATTAAATGAAAAGATGAACTGGAGTGTTTTATTGTTAGTTCTGTGATCAGTTGGTGTTACATATGAAAGCTGTAAAGGAGCAGAATTACACAATAGATAGAGAACTGTCCTCAAAGCTAGGAGGCCATGGGTTCAACTCTCACATCAAACACATCATGCTTATGTGACTCTCTCTAAATCACTTAACCTCTTAGTACTCCAAGCAATTTTCTAAGAATCTAAGTTACAGAGAAAGTACCAAATTGATATTTTACAATATGTAAACTCCATTAGTAATGAGAACTGTTTTTTTTTTTTTTTTGTATGTACATCCCTAGGGACTAAGGGATTGTCTGGTACACAGTTTGGCCCTAATATTGTTGAACTGAATTTGTCTTTTGAGACCAAAAATTAAAAAGATGTGATTAAATTCCACTTTTTCACTATGAGAAGCAAGATTCCTTTAGCACAAGGAAATTCTAGTGCAGGAACTCACTTCAATAACACAGATTGAAACCTGTTTTGAGAAACTCTAGATACACTTTTATAAGGCACATTTAGTGCCTAAAATAAATTATTTCCTAACCACTCCCTCAGAATACTTATTCTCTTTCAAAGTACAGTTTATGACTGCCATCAAAATTTGTCTTTCCAAATCCTTTCTGCCCCTTTTTTGTTAGTTCTCTCCTGAAATTGTTTAACACTGATTTTTTTCTAGAAAATTATTATTTCACTTCACTCCTACTTATAATGGGAAAGTGTAAGGTCCCTGAGGGCAAGGACAGTATCCTTTTTTCTTTGTATTCTTAGTACTTAGTACAGTGCCACGCACAAAGTTAAATATATGTTAGAGAATTATTGAGTTAATATAAATAGCTGTTTGCTCACTAACTCACATGGAAAACCAGTTTCCATAAAAATAGAAATGAGAGACATGGGATATAAATTTGTTCCTAAATCACTGTCAAATTTTGTGGGACCACTCTGTGTTTTTTCAGTCATTGGACATAGAAACAGAACTTGTTTTAAAGAATATATTAATTCATTTTTTCTTTTGTATCCAAAAAGTTCTCTTCACTGATTGTAGAGATGATATCATGATTCAAGATGCCATTGTTCAGTAACTTTAGAGTCAGAGGACAAGAGTACAAATTTGATTCTGGTACTGTAACAGCAAGCAAGGTAGAATTTTTTTGTTGCTCTTCTGGATTCAGTTTTACCCAATCAAGTGTCATTAATTGAGTCTTGTCTTTGATTGAATCTATCAAGAATCTTTGACTGGAAACTATATATATATATATATATATATATATATATATATATATATATATATATATATATATATATATATATATATATATATATATATGTATATATATATACACATATATATACATACACATATATACATATACACATTATATATATGCATATATATATTATTGCTATCATTATTATTATTATTACTTGGAGAGAGAGGAGAGCAATCAAGAGCAGAGCTAAGATTGAAGAGAAACAATGATGAGCAGGCTACAGGAACTTGCTTGTGGGGACATCTAACAGAAAGAATGTTTGTGATGCTGGCACTCTGTTGATCTGTGTTAATTCTTCAGACACAAGCCCTGTCTATTTATCTGTGTTAATTTATCAGACAGAAGCCCTGCCTGTTGATCCATGTTAATTTCTCAGATAGAAGCCCTGTCTGTTGCTCTTTATGAGTGAATTGATGGCACTGGTAATGTGTATAAATATTGTTGTAGCCTTGTGAAACCTTGTTTTCCTAGAACCAGAAGCTGCAGGCTGGAGCCTTTGGAGCTTGCTGTTAGACAGAAGGAGGAAGAGTTTGGAATGGAATAGTCCCCATGGGCTGAGACAAGGAGCAAGAACAGACAGCTGCCTGCATGTAAATACAGGCAAGCACTGGGAGCAGTCAGCCCATGGAGGAGCTGTGAGATTTGGAAGTCAGCCTCGAGTTAAGATGAGAAGACTGTGCTTGGATACTGTGTATTGATTAATGAGATTTTGCTTACAGTGGCCTCGGGCTAGATGTTGTGGTATTTTCTCCTATCCCTTGAGGATACAACATGCTAGAGAAGAACTTAACCTGGTACCCCCTGACTTTGGGGATGCAATTATATATGCTATGTGCTATATGACATACTGAGTGTTATGAGCCACATGCATATTAAGGATGTTGTTATGAATGTTATGCTTTACTTTATTGAACAATGTTTAGCTTATTGCTGTATAAATACAGAGTTCATTATAATACATGATTACACCCTTAAAATCATTCACAGCAACAGTACTCAGGTGTGCTGCCATGAGTGATTGGCTTTATAGGCACATATTCCCTGTATGACTCTGGGTTGGTCATTTGACCTCTCTGAATCTTGATCTGGGTCTCCCACCATACATGTACTCTGCATTTTCTCGCTTTTACAATTTGTTTTGTAAATATGAGTAGCTCAGAAACTATATAAAAGTAAACTCAATCAATATCATTTAACGAATTGCCTAGTTTATCTAAGCTAATGTGTTATGTCCTATAGATATAGAGAAAAAACAAAATACAAAACAAAATGATCTTTACCCTCAGTGAGTTTAGAAGAATTTAACATATTATTTGAAGCCATGAAATTCTATGAAGGGTTGGAGGTGGTAGTTTGGAAGGAAAATAATCAAATGACTAAATTAATTTTAAGAGATATTTACCAAAGATTGAGATCATAACTAATGAATTATTGATGTTAATAAAACATTTCATGTCTATTACTGAAATAAATACAGACTCTTACAAATTTACATTCAAACTTATTTGCATATACTTCTGTTATATTTTGATATTCTCAGACATTGTTATGTAGTTCCATCTTTATATGTCATTAAGTCATCATTACATTAGGTGAAAATTTATGAAAACCTCTGCTATGTGCCAAATATTATATGAGGCCATAAGGATGCAAAGACAGAAACAGAAAACAGGATCTAGGTCCTCAAGGAAGTTATGTTTTCTCCCTCCCCATTTATTTATTTATCTTTTTGCTTGTTTATTTTTAGTTTTCAATATTCACTTTGGTAAGATTTTGAGCTCCAAACTATTTTCTCTCTCCCTTCCCCCCCCTTCTCAAGATAGTATGCTGTCTGATATAGATTATACATAAATAATCATTTTAAACATTTCCACATTAACTTTGTCATGAAAGAAGAATCAGAACAAAAGGGAAAAACAGGAGAAAGGAGAGAAAAAAGAGAAAATAGTATGCTTTGATCTGCTTTCTAAATCCATAGTTCTTTCTCTAGATGTGGATAGCATTTTCCATCATGAGTCTTTCGGAATTATTTTAGATCATTGTATTGCTAAGAAAAGTCTATCAAAGTTGGTCATTGCAAAAGGTTCTTGTTAATGTGTACAATGTTCTCCTAGTTCTGCTGACTTCACTTAATTAGCATTTATTCCAATAAGTGCTTCCAGGGCTTTCTGAAATCTGCCAGCTTGTTATTTCTTCAAGAACAATAATATACCATTACATTCACATACCACAACTTGTTCAGCCATTCCCCAGTCAATGGATATCCCAAAAGTTTCCAATTCTTTGTTGCCACAAAAGAGCTGCTATTAATATTTTTGTACATATGGGTCCTTTTCCCTGTGAATGACTTATCCACTATGATCAACGATGATCTAAGACAAATCCAAAAACTCCATGGTGAAAAATGCTATCTACTTCCACATAGAGAACTGATGAACTTGAATTAAGACTGAAGGGTACTTTTTCACTATCTTTATTTTTCTTGAGTTTGTGTCTGCATGCATGTGCATTTCTTTTGCACTATGGCATAAATTTTCCTTGACTTTTCACCATCATGAAGTTTCAACAATAAAGCACATCAGCTTGTCACAGATATGCAAAGAATGAGGAAATTAGGAGGTGGAAAATTGAATTTCCTTAACTTCGGTTGGCCCTCCAGATTAAGGAAATTACAGGGCTGAAGTATTTTTAAAACAGCTACACTGACCTCCTACAACCCTGAAAAATTAACAGTTGCAGAATTAACATGGTGATAGAACTAAAGAAAATGAAAAATGAGTCAGAGAGCAAACATATGTGACTACATTAAATGTGAAGAAAAGATATTGGATTTGAGCTGGGTTCAGCTCAATAGATTCTTGGAGCAGAAATTGAGTAGTGAAAAGTAAATTCTCCAGTGTGACATATGACTGATGTTAAATCCACAAGAACAACCGAAGGAAAAAAAGTCCTGATCTTCATGTATTAGCAAGAGAATTCTAACCAATTTTATAATAATGACAATGATAATAACAACAATGATAATAATAACACTAAATAAATTTCTTCCAGAATGTGAAGACCACTTCTCCAAAGCCTTTTATGAAAAACATATATTTCTTATATCTAAAACATGAAAGAATAAATCAAAGAAGGAAATTTACAATTGATTTTAATTTTAAAAATTGAAATAAGTAAAATACTTCCAATCAAACTATAGTAATATGCCCAATAAATAATAATAATAGCAATTAGTTTTATACTAGGTATATAAAAATCTTCAGCATTACAAAAACAATATAATTGATTGCCTTAAAACAAAATCACCCAAACCACATGATAGTCACAAAGCATACAGTAAAACATCTTTGACAAAGTCCAACGCTAATTTTGTTAAACTTCTCACAAAATATACACATAGAAAGATTTGTCTAGTTAGATAGCTAACTACAGACACATATATAAATGTGTAAATAATTTACCTAAAACAAACAAACAAAAAGCATTATAAGAAAAATTTCACCAAATAGTTTAGGAATAAATCAAGGATGCTCCCACTTTTCAATATTATTTGATTTTGGTTCTGGAAATGCTAGCAATATAACAAGAAAAATAGAATTTAAAACCATAAAGATCAGCAAAGAGAATACAAAATCATGTTTATTTCTTCATGACAATGTTTTACTTAGTCCCAAGGAATCAGCAATGAAACCAATTCACATGTCTATTTCCAAGTACAAAATAAACTTTAAAAAATATAGCATTTACATATACTAATATCAGAATCAGGAGGCAATAATAGAAAGTGAACTTGTATTAAAAATAAGTATAATATTTTTAAAAGTTGGGTGTAAGACAACAAAGAACTTTCAGTACTCCTACAAAAACAAATAACCAAAGTATTTGGATTAATAGTCCATACTCAAGGCTGAACAGTTATAACATGGTAAAAATCACAACACTGCCACAATTGACCTATTGCTTTAATTCTATGTCAATCAGATTACCAAAGGATACATTATAGAATGTAATAAGATGATAACCAAAGTCATTTAGGGGAGCTAAACATTCAGAATAGCAAAGGAAAATAACGAACTGGGGGGGGGGGGTCACAGGTAGAAGAACAGTCAGAGATAAAAATATTTTTAAGTAAATATCATCAAAATTCATTTTTATTTGTTAAAAGCATAAAAATAGATTAATGGAAAGGATTAGACAATGAAGTATCAGAAATAACGGAAATAAATAATTCATCTTTCTATAAACCCCCAAATAAAAATTACACAGCAAAGAATTCCATACATTATAAGAACTATTGAGAAAAGTAAAAATCAGTGTGAAAGAAATCAGGTTTATTACAGTATCTTGCTTCAAAGTTCATAATAAATTCAAATTCTACATATGAACTGATTATTTAAGAAAATTTTCATTAAAATAATGCATCTATGTTAAGAAAGTGGTACTGGGGAAAATTACTTTTATCAAATATGTCTTGAAATTTTGATTTCCAAAATATATAGATAAATGAAATTTAGAAAGCCAAAACCATTCTCAAGTAGCAACAGATATTTACAAAGGATATGTGCTAATCATTCTTTCATGATGAATACAGAGGAGCATGGAAACATTTACATGAACTAGTTCAAACTGAAGTATGCAAAACCAGAAAAAAAAAAACAATTTACACAATGATTACAACATAAATATAAAGAACATCACCAGAAAATAATAAAAAGTGAATGTTGTAAAATCATAAAAATACAAGTTTGACCTCAAAAGAAGAGATCGAAGAATATACCTTCACCTGCTTTTTTTGCACAAGAATATGTGTAGGGAAGTGTGGAGGTTGCATGTGTGGAACATTTCATTTAATGACAGATTTTTCCAACATATTTATTGATTCTGATGAATTTCTCTACCTTCTTTTTTTCTTAACAATATTGTAAGGCATAATTCTGTGAGGAGGGATGGGAAGGGATGCAAGAAATTTCAGTGGTATATAAACAAAGTATCTTTTTAAAATGCCAAAATATGGACTTTGTATTTTATCTTAAAGGCATTAATCGACCACATAGTCATAGATATCAAGTATATTTTAACTGAGTAGAACAAGCTTAAGAATGCATATGTAGATGCAGAATTGTACACATAATGTCATGTATCTCAAAGCAGGTGACTGTAGTATTCCTCTATTCTGTGATAAGGGATCTTTTAAAATCACCATTTTTTCCACTGTTGTTTTCTCCCCCCTTAATGCTGTAAATAACACAATTTTGGATTAATATTGCTTTTCCCACCACTAAGAAAATGTACTTATTTGTGAATTTTGTCTAAAAAAAATGATCTAAAATGTCATTTTCTTAAATTGCTGTACTTTTTCCCTCCAAATGAAAAGATTAATGACACACTACTTCTTAAAGTTTTCTAGGTAAGCATACTTTCTCAGCCCTCTTAATTACAGTATTTTAATTATTTTTGTCATTAATGTTACTATTTCTTTCATGCTTATTGACAATATTGTCCTCAAAATTGTACTTTCTTAAAAGAGCCGATATTCATAATAATTGTACCAGGAGTATTTGTAAACTTACAAATTACTAACAAGAGCCACTAACCCTCATTTGTACTAGTCATTGGTACCTAAAAGGGAATTGTTGCCCTTAGAGAGAATGTCAATAGATTAGAAACCCACAGCAATTCTATCATAGATATTTCTTTACGCCCTGAGTTTTTATCAGCAATACCTACATAATTGATAAATGCCTGCATTTCTTACTCATTGGAATCCTTTTAATGTGAAGTGACCTTTTGGCATTGATTTCCAATTCCTTTGGAGCTTTGCTCTAAAAAAATAACTGAAAGGATTAATGAGTTCCTGGAGCTTTTACCCAGCTGGGTGTTGCCAACTGTATAGATCTTCTTTTCAGGCTAGGGAGATGATTAAAACAAATTATGGTCCTACACTGATATAATGAAGCAAACAACAATGAAATAAAGGGCTTCCTTCAAGAAATAACTATTTCTCATTTTGATGAGTATCTCATTTCCTGGACACCAGAAACACTCATCAATCTGCACAGGTCCTAGGGATTCTCTTTTGGCATACGTTTTCCTCTTGGAGAATATTTCTTGTCTCTGAAATTATGAGTTCTCTTCAACACAATCATCATAGTTTGCTCATATACAACCTATTTTACTTTTTGACACACTTCACAGGGCTATCAGTTGAAAGTTTCTTAGAGTTCAGCTGGTTCAACCCACCTCTCCTATTAAATAGATAAAGAAAAAGACCAAAGTCACATGGATAGAATTCAATAGAACTGAGATTCAAAGCTGAGAATGCAAAACTAAGATTTCTGAATCCACTCTAGAGTTTTTGCACTTTATGAGACTACTGACCTATGTACTGGACAGGATTTATGCTATTCCCTCTTAGAAAAATCAGAAATTGTACTTTTTTATTAAAAATGCATATGAGAAATATTTTGAATATGATGTCAGATACAGATTGTACTTGCTTTCCAGGCAAGTGTCTAACTTAAAGGAGGGAATATTATCATGTCTAGTTCTAGATGGGACTTTAGAGACCATATCATTCCCGTATTCCATAAAATATAGGGGCTCTCTATTGCTTCTAAAATTAATATAGAAACTCCTGATTTATCTTTTAAACCTCATCACAAGCTGATCCCAAAATGCCTTACTGTGTTTATTCTACATTACTTTCTTTGCTCACTCTGTGATCCAGTCCAAACACTTTATCTTTGTTTCTCACACATGACCTCTCCCATTTCCTTGCTTTTGTATTAGCCTTCCTCCAAGCCTGGAAGCAGGATTTGAATCTAAGTCATTTAAGTCATTTTTTCCTCCTCTGTACCATACTGTTTCCCAACTGGGCTGATGACTAGATGGTGAGTTTTTTTGTTCATGTTGATGCCGGAAAAAAAAAAAAAAAGGAACATAGTACAGCAATAATCTGGAAAGTCACATAATATAATTCAACCACTTCAACTGGTTATTGTGAGGCTGAAGTAAGATATTAAATGTATATATTTTATGTGTTGCATATATTTTAAATATCAGCTATTATTTTAAATGTACAATCTTTGCAGTTTTAAAAATAGTTCTTTGTACATATTATTTCAGTTAATGATCATAGAATGTCAACTATTCTTTCTTTTCATTGCCATATTTTGCTACTAGGGGCAGCTAGGTGGTGCAGTGGATAGAGCAGCCATTTGTATCAATGACAAATGTTACTTCAATCTGAGAAACACCTCTGGGTGCTGGGGGAGTTACTGCAAGCTCAAATTTGCCAAGCAGCTTGTTATCCTTTGTTTGTCATTGCTCTTTCACCTTCATAAAGCTTAATAAGCCTGGCTGTCCAAATAGGTGATAAAGGTCTGTGTCTGCTTGGTGGTGGTATTATGTTTGACCAGAACAGTCATAACTCCACCAGTAGTTTTAGTTCCAAGGGAAAGAGGAGTGACATCCAACAGCAACAAGTCCTGCACATTCTCAGATTTATCTCCTCACAAAATGGCAGCCTGGACAGCTGCACCATAAGCAACAGCCTCATCAGGATTGATACTCTTGTTGAGCTCCTTGACTTTGAAGAAGTCTTGCAGAAACTACCGATTCATATTCCTTTTGGAGGTTTTTGATGTATGAACTTTGACTCTTGTCTTCCTCTGATTGTATGCCCCAATCTCCCTTATCACAAAAGTAAGATTCTATAGTCTGAGTTATTTTATGATATTTGCTCATCTTCCCAGCCAAACACTTGACTTTCTAACTCAATGTCAAGTTAGGACTCTGCTTCCAGTAGGAGTTGGGTAGGGGTACGTGTACACTCCCAGGCTTCAGGATTTTGTACCAATTGCTCAATCCCCTACCATCTGTGGGCTGAGAGCTCCAGAAGCAGCCTCTGCCACCTCTTCTGCTGCTGCTCCTGCTACTGCTACTACCAGCCAGACTGCGCTATTTTTTCACCCAGGTCCCTCTTTCCCACTGACCTTTTTGGCATTTGTGCATTGAGAAATGCGGAAACTGCCACAACTGCCAATGATTCAGTCCTCTGAGGCCTGCTCTGCCTTGTCTGGGCCTGCACAGCCCATGCTGAACTGCAATCTACTCACTGCCTGATGTGAAAGATACTTCCTGTCAACTTTCCAGGTTATATTGAGCTAGGGATTTGTTTCATTCTGACTTTTTGTGGGTTCTGTAGCTCTAGAATTTGTTTAGAGTAATTTTTTTACAGTTATTTGGTGGGCTTTGATGGAAATTTCATGGAAGTCCCTGCTTTTACTCTGCCATCTTGGTTCTGTCCCCAATTTCCTCCTTTCTAAATGCATATGCAAGCATTTCGTATTTTTTTTTTAAAGTTTAAAATATAAGAAGATAGCAAATTTTATTTTTTCTGGTTTTGTTTATTCTTTTTTTCATTTTAATGCTTATTATTTATTTTTATTTTTCAATACTCATTTCCACAAAATTTTGAGTTCGACATTTTCTCCCCTTCTCTTCTTTCCCCCCACCCCATAACACCTTGCATTCTAATTTCTCCTTCCCCAAATGTGCCCTCACTTCTATCACATACCTCCCTTCACTTATCCCTGTCTTCTCTCTTTCCTTGTATGGCAAGTTAGGTTTCTATACCCCATTACCTGTATTTCTTATCTCCCACTTGTATGCAAAAACAGTTCTCAACATTCATGCCTAAAACTTTCAGTTCCAACTTCTCTCCCTTCCTCCCGGCACACCCATCCCCAATGATAAGGCAAGCAATTCAATATAGGCTATATATGTGTAGTTTTCAAAAGACTTCCATAATAGTCATGTTATATAAGACTAATTATATTACCCTCCATCCTATCCTGCACCCCATTTATTCTATTCCTCTTTTGACCTTGGCCCTCCCTAAATGTGTTAGTTCTAATTACTCCCTTCTCTCATTTGCCTTCCCTTCAACCATGCCCCCTACCCCACTTGTCCCCTTCTCCCCTACTTTCCGGTAGTGTAAGATAGATTTTCATGCCAAATTGAGTGTGCATGTTATGCCCTCTTTAAGCCAAATGTGATGAGAGTAAGCTTCACTTGTGGCCTCTCCCCTCCTTCCTTTTCTCCTGTATTGAGAAAGCTTGTTCTTGCCTCTTTTATGAGAGATAATTTGCCCCATTCCATTTCTTCCCTTCTCCTCTCAATATATTCCTCTCTCAGCCCTTAATTTTGTTTTCTTGGATGTCATCCCTTCTTTTTCAACTCACCCTCTGCACGCTGTCTGTATCTGTCTCTCTATCTCTCTCTGTCTCTCTGTCTCTGTCTCTCTCTCTGTCTCTCTGTCTCTCTCTCTCTCTCTACATACATGTGTGTGTGTGTGTGTGTGTGTGTGTGTGTGTGTGATCCCTCCAGCTACTCAAATACTGAGAAAAGTCTCAAGAGTTAAAAATATTATCTTTCCATGTAGGAATATTGCTGGGGTTGGAAGCTCAATTCCATGTGGACAGTCTCGGGCAGGTAAAGGTGGGAACTTCTAAATCTTAGAGTTCTCACGAGACCCCCCAGGAAACGACTGGGAATCGAGGTGAACCGAGCTATCTCATGTATTTCCGCCTCTTCCCGTGAGAGACGTGATGGGAGAGAGCTCTCCCCACCCTCGAGATTGTCCCGGATCTGGGCACACTATTGTTATCTAACAGCATGGTATTCAGATGCAAACTATGTGGCTGGAGAACTTAAGTAGGATCAGGAAAGCCTGAAAACTCTCTTGGGCGGAGGGGCGTGGAGCGGACAGGACAAGGCTCCGCTTTCCCTCTCTCCTCTCTCCCCTCCCCCTCTCTCCCCACTTATACTTCTACTTCCAATCTCTTATTGTAAGATCTTTGCCTCCTTGGGAGATTCTTCGCTCCCTCCTAAGGAAGAATTCCCCTGCACTTGTAACTAGACCCTGAAATAAAGCTCAACCCTTGTTCGACTCTGGAACGTCCTTTCTCTCATACGAGCATCCGGTTTGGCCAACCGAAGACCTCCGATAGAGGTAAGGGAAGACTCGGGTAGCCCACAGGCCTCTAGGCCTACCAGAATATAAACAGTTCAACTTTCGAAAATCCCTTATGATTGCTCTTTCCTGTTTATATTTTTATGCTTCTCTTGATTCTTGTGTTTGAAAGTCAGATTTTCTATTCTGCTCTGGTCTTTTCATTAAGAATGCTTGAAAGTCCTCTATTTCATTGAATGATCATGTTTTTCCCCTGAAGTATTATACTCAGTTTTTCTGGGTGAATGATTCTTGGTTTTAATCCTAGTTCCTTTGACTTCTGGAATATCGTATTCCAAGACCTTTGATCCCTTAATGTAGAAGCTGCTAGATCTTGTGTTTTCGTGAATGTATTTCCACAATAGTCAAATTGTTTCTTTCTAGCTTCTTTCAATATTTTGTCCTTGACCTGGAACCTCTGGAATTTGGCCACGATGTTCCTAGGAGTTTCTCTTTTTGGATCTCTTTCAGGCAGTGTTCTGTGGATTCCTTGAATACTTATTTTGCCCTCTGCTTCTAGAATCTCAGGGCAGTTTTCCTTGATAGTTTCATGAAAGATGATGTCTAGGCTCTTGTTTTGATCATGGCTTTCAGGTAGTCCCATAATTTTTAAATTGTCTCTCCTGGATCTGTTTTCCAGGTCAGTTGTTCTTCCAACGAGATATTTCACATTGGCTTCTATTTTTTCATTCTTTTGGTTTTGCTGTATAATTTCTTGGTTTCTCATAAATTCTTTAGCTTTCATCTGCCCCATTCTAATTTTTAAAGAACTATTTTCTTCAGTGAGTTTTGAACTTCCTTTTCCATTTGGCCAATTCTGCTTTTTAAAGGAATCTTGTCCTCATTGGCTTTTTGGACCTCTTTTGCCAATTGAGTTAGCCCATTTTTAAAGGTAGGTGTTATATTCGTCAGCATTTTTTGGGGGGATCTCTTTTAGCAAGCTCTTTACTTGCTTTTCATGATTTTCTTGCATCACTGTCACTTCTATTCCCAATTTTTCCTCCACCTCTCTTACTTGATTTTCACAATCCTTTTTGAGCTCTTCATAGCCTGAGACCATTGCATATCTATTTTTATGGTTTTACTTGCAGAAGCCTTGGCTTCCTGTTATGCTATGCATTGTTCTTCCTCAACCAAAAGAATGTTCACCAAGAAAATAACCTTCTTTAGTGTTATTTTTTTTTTCCATTTTGGGGGCATTTTCCCAGTCAGTTACTTGACTTTTTAGTCCTTTGTAAAGAAGAGGGTATCCTCTGGGGACCTGTAGGTTCTCAGTTCCTCCAAGGTGGCACAATCAAGGGATAGGAGTTTACTCCTCTCCTGGCCTGGGAGCAACCAAAAAGTTTTCTGTCCAGAGTCTGTGAGTAGAATTCCCTCTCCACAGCCATCTCTAGCTCCACCACACCAGTGCGCCTCCTCATCTCAAGGCCTCATTCAGGGCTGAGATTCAGATCAGTGGTTCAATTTCCCCAGGGGCTTTAGGTGGAGGGCTCCAAAAGTGGACGCTGCTTCCAGCGGTCCAGACCATGTTCTCTTCTTCTGCATGAAGGAGCTTTCTCACTGATCTTTGAAAGTACCTTTGGCTTTTGTGGGTTGAACAGTTTGGCAACAGCTGCTACAGGTGGCTCCCTGAAGCCTATTTTGGGTCCTATCCCTGCTGTGCTGCACGACCCATGGTAGGCTGTGCTCTGCTCTGTGCCTGGGGCAATAGACCTTTCTTGTTGGCCTTCCAAGGTATCTTGGGCTGGAAATAGCTTGCACTCTGTCATTTTGTGGCTTCTACTGCTCCAGAGTTTGTTTAGAGTCATTTTTAAAGCTATTTTATGGTCTGTAAGGGGGAGCTTTTTCAAGTCTGTCTTTCTACTTTGCCTTCTTGGCTCAGCTCCTATTTTTATTGAGATAGCAATTTTTAAAACAATAGAATGAGTATGTTTATTGCCATCCAAAATGAACATGAATATAATGTTTTCTCTTTTTTTTTATTTGTTCCTTACTCTCTATGGTTTCTTCAATGTATATATTCCCATCAATGTTTTTAACTCAAAAGTTATCCATGCCTGCTCTTCTTTTGACATTCTTATTGACACTTCCATAAACCCTATCCAACCTATGGAGGATCTTTCTCACTTTCTTCTGACCTCGCCAAAACACTTGCAGAATGCAACCATTCATAGTTCAAAACAGTTGGTTTATAAACTATAGTTAAAACAAATATTGTCATTATAAAATTTAGGAAAAATAATCCCCATGGCATCTGAATGTGTCACATCTTTGAAGAAAAAAGAGGAAGCAAAAGTTTAATCAGTTGGCTTTTTAAAATATCAGTATTTTATTCATCAAAGACTTACCAAGGGAATTTTTTACCTTGGACAAAAACATGCTGCCTGGCATATTATTATCCTGGGAGAAAGTCCATTTTGCCAGATGTTAGCTATTTTTCTGTCTGTTTTACATAAAATAAAATGTTTCCAGTTAATAAATTATCAAAGGATATCAGTAGACAGTTTCCAAAGGAATAGGCCCAATGCCATCAGAAGTCAAGGAAAAGATCCATATCACTATTAAAAGGAGAAATGCTAATTAACATAACCATTAGGTTCCACCTCATACCCATGAGATGACCAACACAGGATAAAAATGAGAAGGAAAAGTGATAGATTGGGTTGCAAGAAAACAGAAATATTTATGAACTATTGATGGAAATATAAATTGATGCATTCATTCTGGAAAGAAATTTGGAATCATGTCCAAAAATTTATTTAACTGTTTTCTTAACTGCTAAATGATAAGAAAAAGTAGAAAATGACTCATACGTGCATGCTGAGACTGACTCCCTACTTGCAGTCATAGACAGGGGTAAGTTTTTTTTTTTTAATTAAGTAAACTAGAATAATCAGGCACCATTTCTAAATATATGATTATCTCTAGAGGCATACTTAAAAATATTTGAGGACAACTTGGGGATATTGTTTTCTTTAGATGCTTATTCAAAGGGGGAAAGATGGTGATCTTGAACTCTATTGTCTCCTCTTCTTCCCTCCCCTCCTCTTCCCTTTCCTCTCCTGTCTTCTCTCTTCTACTTCTTTTCCCTTTTCCTCCCTCCTCCAATTCCTCCTCCTCTTCTTTCTCTCTTTCTCACTGTCTCTCTTTGTCTCTGTCCTTGTCTCTCCCTCTCTCCCACCTCTATCTCTATGACGTTTTTCTTTGTCTCTCCTTGCTTTTGTGTATCTCTCACTCCTTCTGAATCTGTCACCCTTATAACAAAACTTTTTATTGGCTTTATCATATTATTCCAATGGTTCTGTGACATGCTCAATAAAGGTATTACCCTCTAATAACATCCACAATGTGTCATGCAGTGTGCTCTTGTAACACACATACACACTCACACACATACATGTATATATATATATCCATATATACACATTGTATATCATATTTATAATATAGTGTTTGTTATGTTCAAAAGCTCACTGAAGAAAATAGTTCTTTAAAAATTACAGTGGAGCAGATAGAAGCTAATGACTTTATGAGAAACCAAGAAATTATAAAATAAAACCAAAGGAATGAAAAAATATAAGACAATGTGAAATATCTCATGGGAAAAACAACTGACCTGGAAAACAAATTCAGGAGAGATAATTTCAGGTATTGGTCTACCTGAAAACCATGATCAAACAAAAAGCTTAGACATCATCTTTCATGAAATTATTAAGGAAAACTGCCCTGATATTATAGAACCAGACAATAAAATGGAAAGAATTTACCAATCACCTCCTGAAAAAAGATGCCAAAAGGAAAACTCCTAGGAATATTGTAACAAAGCCTCATAGTTCCTAGGTCCAGGAGAAAATATTACAAGCAGCCAGAGTGAAACTATTCAAGTACTTTGTAAATACCATCAGGATAACACAGGATTTAGCATCTTCTACCCTGAGGGATCAAAGGACTTGGAATATGATATTCCATAGGTCAAAGGACCGAGAAAAACAACCAAGAATCACCTACCCAGAAAAACTGAGTATAATACTTCAGGGAAAAAAAATGGAATTTCAGTGAAATAGAGGACTTCCAAGATTTCTTTTTGAAAAGACCAGAGCTGAATAGAAAATTTTACTTTCAAATACAAGAATCAAGAGAAACATGAAAAGATGAACAGGAAAGAGAAGGCTTAAGGAGTTCACTAAAGTTGAACTTTTTCCATTCCTACAAAGAAAGATGTTATTTGTAACTCATGAGATCTTTTTCAGTATTAGGGTAGTTAAAGGGAATATAGATAGATAGATAGATAGATAGATAGATAGATAGATAGATAGATGACAGATAGATATAGATATAGATATATAGCTATATGTGTGTATTGGTATATATGTATATGTACATGGGTATATGTGTGTATGTATATGTATATATGCATATATGGATATAGATATACATAGAGGTCACATGGTGAGCTGAATATGAAGAGAGAATATGTATAAAAATAGAATTTACTGTTAAATGGAATGTACTTGGAGTAAGAGAAAGGAAGAGGTAGAATGTAGCAAATCATCTCACATAAAAGAGCGAAGAGCTTTTACAATAGAGGGGAAGGGGGATGGGATGAAAGGAAATAAGTGAGCCTTACTCTCATGGTATTTGGCTTAAGGAGGGAATAATACACACTCAATTGGATATGGAATTTTTTTTTAACTTGCTGGAAGGCAAGGGGGAAGGAAATAGGAGAGGAAGGATAATAGAAGGGACAGCAAATTGGAGAAAGGTATAATGAGAAGCAAATATTATTGTGGAAGGACAGGTCAAGGGAGAGAATGGAATAAATGGAGAACAGGATAGGAGAGAGGGAAATGTGGTTAGGTTTTTATAACTTTTATGTAGTTTTTACAACTATTATAACTACTATGAAAGTGCTTTGCATTGTTACACGTGTATGTCCTATATGGAATTGCTTGTTTTCTCAATAAAGGTGGATGGAGAGAGAGGGAGAGAATATGGAACTCAAAGCTTTAATTCTGAATGTTAAAAATTGTTTTAGCATGCAACTGGAAATTAAGATATACAAGCAATGGAATATAGAAATCTATTTGGCCGTACAGGATAATACAGGGGAAGGGGGATGGAAGAGGGGTGGGTAATAGAAGCGAGGACTGCAGAAAGAGGTGGAAGGGGTTTTTGTTGTCCTGGGGTGGTCACTGAGGAGAGCTGGGGAGAAAATTTTGAATTCAAATTCTTGTGGAAGTGAATGTTGAGACATGAAAAATAAATAAATTATATATTAAAAAATTATGTTTGTTGTCAATTAATCAGTAAGTATTTATTAAGCATCTACTGTGCCAGGCATTGCTAAGCACTATAGATAGACAAAAAATAGTCCCTGACCTCAAGGATCTTATTTTGTCCTTCATCATTCAACACATGTTTATTAAGCACTTATAATATAGACTAAATGGGTATTTCACCAAAATTTCCATGAATTTATTTGTCCCAGCCTCATTTTAAAAATTATTTTGTGAAATAATGTGCTCACAATATGTCACCATTCTCCTCTCTAATATTTTTTAATAAGTTTATATTCTAAACCAGTGCTGTCCCTCTTGATTTGTTGCATCTCTCAGTTTAACAAAAATATGAAATATTTTTCCTTAGTGAAACAATCTTTGGACTTTTTTATTTTGACTGTCACAGAGGAAAAATCAAATTGATTTAATACATCTGTAACAATATCTGTTAATTTATCGACTTCTTATTATATAGCCTGAAAATTTGTTCTCTGGCGCTACCATTGCCCTTGTACAGGCCTACATCACTTCATGCCTGAACTATTGCAATACCCTACTGGTTGGTCTCACTATATCAATTCTCTCCCCACTCCAGTCCAACTTTTACTCAGCTGTCAAACTGGTCTTCACAAAGTAAAGATTTAACCATATTACCCTTCTTTCCCCACATTCAATAAAATCCAATGACTCCCTTTTACCTACAGTATCAAATGCAAAATCCTGTTTGACTTTTAAAGTCCTTTATAACCTAGACTCCTTTGGATCCTTCCAGTCTTATTATTATATACTCCACTCCCAGTATTCTGTGTTCCATTGCCTTTCCAGGTGTCAATAACATTTATTAGAAAAAAGCAGGGAATACTGCTTTTGTAGCACTTGTAGATGCTGTTGCACAAACACATTGCCATGAAGAGTGATTCCCTTGACAATGGTTGTAAGGACCAGACTGGAAATAGGGCTAGTAGTCAAGGATGCACTGGATTTTTAGGCCTACTTGCTCACTAGTGGCAGTTGGTTGGTGATTGTTGTCAATGATGGTGGGGATGTTAATCCCCTTCTCCACAAGAGTTGCTACTCTGGATGATAATTGTGGAATCTGGGCTATAAGTATGAGTCAGTGGCCTGGGGCAGAGAGAGAGGAAAACATAGAATTGTTATTTCCACTGTCTTGGATGCATTGTCCTGGATTTTCTCTACTAGATTCTGAGGGATTGTTAACTCATTTTTAAGGTGATTCTCTTTCTTCCCTTTATATAGTCTCTCAGAATCTCATCCATTTCTAGCACTTCAGGATTTGCCTTTAAGATAATTTACATATATACCATTATGCCTTTTTAGGAGCAATATCTAAACTCCTTCCCACCTTTCATGCAAGTTAGTCTGTTTTCTTTTTTCTATAAAGATACTGATGCAAATTTTTAACACTTGGTTAACTCAGCAGGAAAAGATAATTCAGGATATTTATGTCACTTTTAAAAATTTTATTATTTTTCTTACATTTTAAGTTCTAAACTGTATTTCCTCTTCTTTATTCCATACAAGTTTTCCAATGTTTTTCTAAAATCAACCTGCTCATCATTTTTTGCAACAATGTTCATGTCACTTCATCTCACCTGACAACAAAGGAACTACAACGAGCTGGAGAGGTTCTGAGATGTTTGGTTAGTGGATCATGATAGGAGATTCACTCAGTGTAATCAACTCAACCTAACCTCAAATGCATACTCTTGATTAATATCCTCCATTTATAAGTTTGCAAATGATTGACATGTGTCTTGTTTTGTCTCACCATTGAATTTAAACTACCAGGGGACTGGTCTGAGTGATACTTTTCCCCAAATAATGTCTCATGAAGTATACCATGATTTTATATGAATCTAATTATTTCAAATTTTGCATTTTCTAATATTCTAATCATCTACTATTTTTTCTAAGAAATATGTATTTTCTAATTTTAAACTAACTATATCAATACCCAGACTTTTTAATTATAATAATATCTTTAAGATTGTACTTCCAACTTGAACAGATTTAATTAAGCATATTGATATATTGCATGAATAAAGATTTGTTTATTGATATATAGCATAACATTTCAAGAACTGGCTCTGCAAATTTATAAAGCATTTTTTTTCTCTCATTTGGTCACCTGGATGGAGACTGAGAACTTCCACCAAGCCTAAATTATCCTAAAATTTGAATCTGTGACAATATGTGTTAGTAGAAATATGAGAAGCACGTTCAAGTTGTCACATATTATCTAGTGGATTCATTTCAAGACAATTATCCTTTTCCCCATTAGAAAACAATAATCAAACAACAACGGCACAAACATATCAGAAGTTGGAGTAAACAAGACTTAATTAAACCTGGTTCATTTTCAGTGAGAAAAAACATAAACAAATTGTTGAAACCACAACATCACTGTCACCAAATCTGTGCTACAATGCTAAAACAGTTGTAGAGGGACCTTGGCTTTTGAACACCTTTAATAGGCTTCCTTGAAGTTTTAATTAGTGAGAGAGCTAAGCAGTAGCTGACAGCTGATTGAATTTCATGGCTTGAGATAAAGTCAAAGTAATTAAGATTCAAGAAGAAAACATATTCTTTACAACACACTTAATCAGCCAGCCTTGATTATGTCCAAGGAGAGGAGCAAGACGTATCCTTTCTCTTAGATATACATTTTTTTTCTTTCATTTCTGATGGGGAAGCAGATGTGAAAACATTATATCAGAATTCAACTGTTATGCAACATGTAATCTTACAGAGTGTCCTTGGACAATGATAGGCCAATTAAATAGCCCAGATTTCTCAGGCAATATACATCACAGTCAAAGCTTCAACTTTCAGTTCTTCCTTTGAGGTCATCTTTATCCTTTATGTTACATTACCAAAGTGTACCTTTGAAATAATGATGAATCATTTTGTATCTTTTTGCAAATGGTAAACTCTTCTGCATATCTAGAAAATGTAGGTTCCATATAGTTTAAAAACATTAATATTAAAACATAATTTGTGAGTGAGAGGATCACCTTATTGAATGCATCATTCTTTTGAATAAAATTTATTTCCTGTCTTATCTTCAAAAATAAAAAAAAATAGCCCTTAGCCAAAATATTAGTGTTCTTTTGACTCTATTTAGAGTCCACATATTTTTTATCTTGATAGTCTAATTCTGACTTAATTTTTTATAACACTTTATTGTCAGCACTTAAACATTTCCTTGCCTGGACTAGGAATAATGAATGAGAGAGTTGAAAGATTTGTACATCATATAGGATCCCTAAATCACATATCATGAACTCTTTCAGAAAAGAATTGTCAGTCACTGGGCATCATGAGTATCAAATAATATCACTCACATGCACATATGTGAAATAGATTACTTTTTAGGATGGAATTTTGTTGATGTGAGAGTTTTCATTAAATCAATTATTTGCATATAGTCACTACAAATCAAAGATCAGGATTTGTAAAAAAACAAACAAAAAAAAAACAAGAAGAATAATAAATATGGGGTCTATGATTAAAATAACTCAATTCAAAACTATTTAATAAATAATTGCCTTTTTTAAAGATTACTCAGAGGAAATCAATAAACATCAGCTTGTGCTTTTTAGTCTCAGAAAAACTTTTGTGAGTCCTTTATATATGAAATGAGATCATCATCAGTGAAAGTGTTGGAAGGAAAAAAATAATCTTTCACTAGAAATATTCAACAATGGATCACATCTTTGACATTTCACAAAATAATAATAACAATTGTGTAGTGCTTTAAGGTCTACAAATGTATTTATAACTCATCTCATTTGTTTTAACCTGAAGTATAGATGATAAAAAAATCTCATCATCTTTAGTATTTATAAATTATGAAACAAAAACATTTGATTTGGTAGAATAAATTTTTCTCTTTAAAGATTATTTTTCTTTTAACTTTTAGATCTAAGATATTGGGACAGTTCTCCTTGATAATTTCTTGAAATATGACATTTAGGCTCTATATTTATAATGACTGTCAAGGAGACCAATAATTCTTCAATTATCTTTTGTTGTTCTGTTTTCCAGGTCAGTTATTTTCCAGATGAGATATTTCACATTTTCTTATTTCTATTTTGCCTTTTTTTATTGTTTCTTAATATTTCATGGAGTCATTAGCTTGCACTTGCCCAATTCTAATTTCTAAGTAATTATATTCCTCAGTGAACTTTTGTATCTTTTTTCCTATTCAGTTAATTGTGCTTTTTAATCAGAATTTTTACTTTTACTTCTCATTTTTTTAACTTTTTCTTCCAGGTCAATCTTGTTTTTAAGATGTTATTTTCTTCCATATTTTTGTGCCACTTTTACCAACATATTAATTCTTTTTTTGTGATTTTCTTGCATCACTCATTTCTTTTTTTTAATTTTTTTCCTCCACAAATCCCATATCTGCTTTTAAACTCTTGCAAGAATTTTTGTTTGGCTTGTGTTCAATTAGTAATGTTTTTTTTTTCCCCTTAGAAACTTTCCTTGTAGCTATTTTCATATTGTTGTCTTCTCCATTTTTGTCTAGGTATTCCCTGCCAGCATAGTAACGTTTTTTATAGTCAAGCTATTTTTTTTTTTTGGTTGTTGTTGTTTGCTCATTTTTCTTAGCCCATTTCTTGCTTTTGAACTTTATGTAAGGTTGAATCCTCCTTGTGTGGGAAAGCAGTGTTCCAGGCTTTAGACTTTTTTGTATTACTGTTTTCCCAACCTCATTTTAAAGTTCTCCAAGTTTTCAGCGCTCCCACCATGATACACAGACAAGTTGTGGCCACTGCTCTCCTGATGTATGCTATGATCTTTATACAAGAAAGGACCTTGCTTTTTTGAAGTTACAAACATTAGAGTTCTTCTTGGTTGTGGAACTGTGATCAGGTCCCCTGTTCTTCAGCCACAAGGGCTGGTGATCCTCTCTTCCTTGTAATTGTGACCATGAAAACTGCTCCTTCATGACCAACCATAAGAATTCCTTTCTGTTCTGGAACTGCAACCCAAAATTGCATATGGGCAATGCAGTTGGCTATAAGTGCCAGCTACACCAAGTATCAGCAAATGGTCTCCTGTAATCTCTTTCTGACTACTTGTCTGACCCCTGTACTGTCTTTAGGCTTAGAATTCCTGAAGCTGTTTTGGGGACTACAGCTGTCCCAGCTACCTCCAAGGTCCTTCTGTTGGTACTGTCTTCCTATGAGCTCCAGGCTTGTCCTCACTTCACTATTACATACCTTCCTTGTTGACCTCCTAAGTTTTCTTGGACTGGAAAAAAATATCTTACCCTGACCTTTTTTCAGGTCTACACTCAAAAACTTTGATTTGAAGCATTATTTTAAAGTTATTTAACAGAGAATGTTGGGCTAGTTCAGCTGGTTTGCTGCCTATCCTCTGCCAAGTTGGTACTGCTCCTAATGCTTGCTTTTTTTTTTTTGAGATTTTTGTCATTTTTCCTTAAAAATCATTGAAGTTCTTTTGAAAAATATGACACTAGAAATAACCCTGTTTAAAAACCATATGTTCATAAATATCAGGTGAGACATAATGCTCAGCAATGAATGCTCAGTAAAGTTGTTTGCAACTCTATTAGAAGACATACACATGGTGAAGCCAAGATGGCAGAGTGAGAGTTACTACTCACCTAAGCTCTTAGATAAACTTCTTCAGATACCTCTAAACAGAGAATCTGATGGTATTTTGGAGGAACAGAATCCAGTAGGAGACAGACTGTGGCAGATTCACAGTCCAGGACAAATTGGAAGGTCAATGGGAATGATCTGTTCCATGGAGCTGGAGGAGCACAGAGCACACAATGCACAGGCTGTACCAGTGCACCCCTGTCATAGCAGGGTCAAGAAGGAAGCCTCGGGAGGTCTGAGGCAGCCCCTGCACTGTAAAATCTCAGGCATATCAGCCCAGGATGGGAGTCCAGTGGACCCAAGGAAGCGAGAGTTACAAAGCCCCAGGAATCTGCAGGGGCGGCTCCTGAGACTATCAGCTTGCAGATTAAATGTTTACAAATCACATACTTGAACTTCTGGGTCCCAAGATGATAGAGCAATCAGTAAATGCACTACCCCTTCCCTTGTTGACCTTGAAAGGCCCATAACACATTTCTCCAGAAAAATTCTGGAACAGTGGGATTAGCAGAAGGGGCAAAATATCTCTTAGCATGTGAGGCTAGGAAAATCACTAAGGAGGGTCCCTCTTACTGTGGCTGAAGGGTACTAGTGCAGGACTAGAACTGTCACACACAGACCCAGCTCAGCAAACCGGGAGGATATCCTGAGCCCCAGAGGGGTAGAGCCAGCTACCGCCAATACCAGGACCCCAGGGGTGACTCAGCACCCCAGGAGAATCAGGAAGACACTAGGGCAGACAGGGTTCACCAACTGCTGAGCTTGCCAATGCTTTAGCTCAGCAGAGGAGACCTGCTGTAACCAGACCACCCCTCAACTACAATTAACAAAGCTACCTCCAAGACAACTCCTGGGAAACCCAGAAAGACTTCATCTGGCCTCTGCTTTCTCAAGCCAGCCAACTCAGCACAAGGTAACTTGCAGAAGTTTATCTCCTAGCTGAAAGAAGCAGAGACCACAACACACAAAGCCTCAAGTTCAAGGTACAAGAGCTGTGGGACAGAATCCCTTGTGCCCTAGAAACAGAGTTCTACTTTAAAAGCCAGGATGATCATCATCATAATGAGTAAGAAGCAAAGCAGAAAAAGAAAAGACCATTGAATCTTTCTATGGGGACAAGGACCAAAACACAAATAGCAAAGATGTCAGCATTGAGATTGTACTCCCAACTGAAACTTCAGAAGGGAATATGAACTGATCACAAGTATCAAGAGAACTCTTAGAACCGTTGAAGAAGAATTTTTAAAGCCAAATTTGAGAAATAGAAGAAAAAACTGGCCAATGATTTAAAAATATGAAAAAAGAATTCACTGAAGAGAACATCTCCTTAAAAAGGAAAACTGGACAAAGGGAAAAGAAAGCACAAAACCTAAATGGGAAAAATGGACAAATGAGAAAGGAAGTACAAAAACTAAGTGGAGAAAATAACGCCTTAAAAAAATTGTTGGACAGATGGAAAAGGAGATGCAAAAGTTAACTGAAGAAAACAATTGGATAAAAATTAGCATTGGGCAAGTAGAAGTTAATGACTCTATGAGATATCAAGAATCAGTCAAAAAGAATTAAAGAATGAAAAGATAAAAGAAAATGTAAAATATTTAATTGGAAAAACAACTGAACTGGAAAACAGATCCAGGAGAGAAAAATCTAAGAATTATTGGTCTACCAGAATGCCATGATGAAAAAAAGGAGCCTGCAAAATATTTTCCAAGAAATCATCAAGGAAAACTTCCCAGAAGTCCTAGATTCAGAGGGTGAAATAGACATTGAAAGAATCCACTGTTCACCTCCGAAAAGGGATTCCAAACTAAAAACAAAAGGAATATCGTTGCCAAATTCCAGAACAATCAAGTGAAGGAGAAAATGCTCCAGGTACCCAGAAAGAAACCATTCAAATATCGAGGAGCTACAGTCAGGGTCACACAGGACCCTACATTAAAAGATCAAAGGAATTGGAATATGATATTCCATAAGGCAAAGGAACTGGAACTATGACCAAGGATCAATTACCCAGAAAAGTTGAGCATAATATTCCAGGAAGCAGATGGACATTCAGTGAAATAAGGGATTTTCAGACCTTCCTGAAAAGCAGGTCAGAACTTAATAGGAAATTTCATCTTCAAACACAAGTATCAAGAGAAGCATAGAAAGGCAAACGTTATTCAATATGAGCATACTGTTTCCATCCCTATAAGGAAAGGTGATACCTATTAATCTTGAGAATTATATATTTAGAATGATATATGAAAAGGATACACATAAATAGAGGGGGCAGGTATAAAGTAAATGCTGTGATGATAAAAATGTGATTTAAAAGTGCAAGGGATGGTAACAGGAGATGTGAAAAGGAGGAGGAAGGAAATGGTAAATTACATAACAGGAAGAGGAACAAAATTATGTTACAATAGAGGAGGAAGGAAATGGTAAATTACGTAATAGGAAAAGGCACAAAAGTATATTACAATAGAGGTAAAGATGGAACAAAGATGGGCATTGTTTGATATTTACTCTCATATGATTTCGTTCAAGGAGGAAAAAAATAAGTATATAAATTTAACTAGCTCTATAGACAGTAGGTGGAGAAGGGGGAAAGAAAAGGGAGGGGAGGCTAAAAGGAAGGGAAGAAGCAGTAAGGGTAAAGGAGAGTAAAAGAGAGTGAGGCTGAAAGAAGGAAGGGAAGACTGTGACAGGTGGTAGTCAAAAATTAAAACTATTGTGAAGGGGAAGGGAGAAATAAAAGAATAAATAGGGGGAAAAAGGATGGAGGGAAAGACACAGATAGTAATCATAACTGTGAATGTGAATGGGATGAACTTTCCCGTAAAACAGATACAGATAGCAGAATGGATTAAAAATCATAATCCAACTATATGTTGTATACAAGAAACACATTTGAAATGAGGGGACATGCAGAGGGTAAAGGTAAAAGGATGGAGTAGAAAATATTGTACTTCATCTGGTGTAAAAAAAAAAAAAGCAGCAGTAGCAATCCTAATCTCAGGCAAAGCAAAAGCAGAAATAGATCTAATCAAAAAGAGATAAGGAAGGAAACTGTATCCTGATAAAAGGCTCTGTAGACAATGAAGCAATTTCATTACTAAACATATATGCTCCAAGTGGTATAGCATCCAAAATCTTACAGGAAAAGTTAAGGGAGTTACAGGAAGAAAGAGACGGCAAAACTATGTTAGTGTGGGACCTCAACACCCCCCTCTCTGAACTTGATAAATCTTACCTCAAAATAAACAAAAAAGAAATTAAGGAGGTGAATAAAATGCTGGATAAGGTAGATATGATAGATCTCTGGAGAAAATTGAATGGGAATAGAAAGAAACATATCTTTTTCTCAGCAGTACATGTCACATATCCAAAAACTGGTCATGTACTAGGGTAGAAAAACCTCACAATCCAGTGCAGAAAGGCAGAGAAGGTGAATGCATCCTTCTCAGATCATAACGCAATAAAAATTATATGGAATAAAAGGCCAATGAAAGATAGACCAAAACTTAATTGGAAACTAAATAATCTAATGCTGAAGAATGAGTGAGTGAAATAATAAATCACAGAAACAATCAACAACTTCATTTAAGAGAATGACAGTAATGAGACAACCTAGCAAATCTTATGGGATACTGCAACAGCAGTTCTTAATTGAAGTTGTATATCTTTGAATGCCTATATGAATTAAATAGAGAAAGAGGAAATCAATGAATTGGGCATGCAGCTGAAAAAGCTCAAAAATGAACAAATTGAAAATCTGCAAGTAAATACCAAATTAGAAATATTGAAAACCAAAGGAGAGATTAATAAAAATGAAATTAATAAAACTATTGAACTAATAAATACAACTAAGAGTTGGTTTTATAAAAAAAAAAAAGCAATAAAATTGATAAAGTTTTGGTTAATCTGATAAAAAAAAAGAAAACCAAATTACCAATACCAAAAATGAAAAGAGTGAATTAACCTCCAATGAGGAGGATATTAAAACAATAACTGGAAGTTACTTTGCCCAACTTTATGTCCATAAATTCAATAATCTAAATGAGATGGATAACTGTTGTAAAAACTATTAATTGCTCAGATTAAAAGAAGAGAAATTTGAGTACTTAAATAACCCCACCTCAGAAAAACAAATTGAACAAGCCATCAATGATCTCCCTACGAAAAGCTTCAGGGCCAGATGGATTTACAAGTGAATTCTATCAAGCATTCAAAGAAGAGTTAATTTCAATAATATATAGACTATTTGGGAAAATTGGGGAAGGAGTCTTCCCAAATTATTTTTATGATACAAATGTGGTTTTGATACCTAAACCAGGAAGAGCCAAAACAGAGAAAGAACATTATAGACCGCTTTCTCTAATGAATATAGATGTAACAATTTTAAATAAGATTTTAGCAAAAAGAATACAGTAATTTATCATGAGAATAATACATGATGATCTCTAGGATTTATACCAGGAAAGCAAGGCTGGTTCAATATTAGGAAAAGTATTAGAATTATTGATCATATCAACAACAAAACTAACAGAAACCAAATGATTATCTCAATAGATGCAGAAAAAGCTTTTTTTTTTTTAAATTTTATTTTATTGTTATTATTTTTTAATGTTTTACCATCATTGCCATAAAATTAAGATTTTTATCCCCCTCACACCTACCCCCCGCAACCCCCCTCCCTTCCCATGACTGCATACAATTCTATATAGGTTCTACATATACTTTCCTACTGAGTACATTTTCACTATAGTTATGCTATGTAGTCGAACTAAAATAAATTGAAGAAATCACATAACAAATCGAAACATGATACACAAAAACACACACACACACACACACACACACACAAACATGATCCACTACACTCTCCGAATGACTTCCATATTTCTTTCTCTGAGTGTGGAAGGCATTTTGCCTTAGAAAACCACCACTGGAATTTTTTTTTTTTTAATAAGTTCTTGCGTTATTACAAAATTCCAAGTCTACCAGAAAAAACTCTCGCACACTGTGGTCGTTGCTGTGCACAAAGTTCTCCTGGTTCTGCTCCTTTCACTCAGCATCAGATCATATAAGTCTTTCCAGGCCTCTCTGAATTCTTCTTGTTCATCCTTTCTTATGACACAATAGTGCTCCATTACATTCATATACCATAATTTATTCAGCCATTCCCCAATTGATGGGCATCCCCTTGACTTCCAGTTTTTGGCAACTACAAAGAGTGCTGCTATAAATATTTTTGTACATGTGGGACCCTTTCCCATTTTTATGATCTCTTGGGGATACAGTCCTAGTAGCGATATTGCTGGGTCAAAGGGTATGAACATTTTTGTAGCCCTTTGGGCATAGTTCCAAATTGCTCTCCAGAATGATTGGATGAGCTCGCAGCTCTACCAACAATGAATTAGTGTTCCAACTCTCCCACATCCTCTCCAGCATTTATCATTTTCTTATTCTGTCATGTTTGCCAATCTTATAGGTGTGATGTGGTACCTCAGAGTTGTTTTGATTTGCATCTCTCTAATGAAAAGTGATTTAGAGCATTTTTTCACATGATTATAGATATCTTTAACTTCTTCTTCCAAAAATTGCCTGTTCATATCCTTTGACCATTTATCAATTAGGGAATGACTTGTATGATTATACATTTGAGTCAATTCTTTATATATTCTAGAAATGAGGCCTTTATCCCTGAGTTTAGATGTAAAAATTCTTTCCCAATTTATTACATCCCTCTGAATTTTGGTTGCATTGGGTTTGGTTGTGCAAAAACTTCTCAGTTTAATGTAATCAAAATGATCCATTTTGCATTTCATAATGCTTTCTATCTCTTCTTTAGTAAAAAATTCTTCCCTTCTCGATAAATTTGATAAATACACTATTCCTTGCTTTTCCAGTTTATTCATGGTATCAATCTTTATGCCTAAATCATGTACCCATTTGGACTTTATTCTTGTGTATGGTGTCAGGCATGGGCCTATGCCTAATTTCTGCCACACTGTTATCCAATTTTCCCAGCAATTTTTGTCAAACAGTGAGTTCTTATCCCAGAAGCTGGGGTCATTGGGTTTATCAAACAGGAGGTTGCTATATTCCTTGCTTACTGCAAAAAAAACCATCAAAAATAGTCTATATAGTCTATATAGTTTTGGAATTAGCTGTTCTTTAAATGTTTGATAGAATTCACTTGTGAATCCATCTGGCCCTGCAGATTTTTTCCTAGGGAGTTCATTGATGGCTTGTTCAATTTCTTTTTCTGAGATGGGGTTGTTTAAGTATTCAACTTCCTCTTCTGTTAATCTGGGCAATTTGTATTTTTTAAAATATTCATCCAACTCATTTAGATTTTCGAATTTGTGGGCATAAAATTGGGCAAAGTAGTTTCGAATTATTGTTTTAATTTCCTCTTCATTGGAGGTGAGTTCACTCCTTTCATTTTTAATATTAGTAATTTGATTTTCTTCTTTCTTTTTTTTAATGAAATTGACCAAAGGTTTATCAATTTTATTAGTTTTTTCATAAAACCAACTATGGGTTTTATTTATTAATTCATTTTCTTAATTTCAATTTTATTAATCTCTCCTTTGGTTTTCAGTATTTCTAATTTGGTATTTATTTGGGGATTTTCAATTTGTTATTTTTATAGCTTTTTCACCTGCAAGTCCAAGTCATTGATCTCCTCTTTCTCTCAGAAAAAGCTTTTGACAAAATACAACACCTATTCCTATTGAAAACACTCGAGAATATAGGAATAAATGGAAGTTTCCATAAAATAATAAGCAGTATCTACCTAAAACCTTCAGCAAGCATTATTTGCGCTGAGGATAAGTCAGATGCATTTGCAATAAGATCAGGGGAAAAACAAGGATGTCCATTATACAACTATTATTCAATATGATGCTACAAAATGTTAGCTGTAGCAACAAGAAAAGAAAAATAGTTGAATGAATTAGAATAGACAAAGAAACTAAATTATCATTCTTTCCAGATGATATTATGACATACTTAGAGAATCCCAGAGAATCAAGGAAAAACAATTTGAAATAGTAAATAATTTTTGCAAAGTTGCAGGTTACAAAATAAGCCCCCACAAATCTTTTACATTTCTGTATATTACTAACAAAGCCCAATAGCAAGAGATAAAAAAAGAAATCTCATTTAAAGCTAGGGTAGACACTATAAAATATTTGGGAGTCTACCTGCCAAAACAAACCCAGGCACTACATGAACACAATTATGAAACACTTTTTGAACAAATAAAGTCAAATCTAAGTAAATGGAAAAAATATCAGTTGCTCATGGTTAGGCCAAGTCAATATAATAAAAATGACAATTCTACCTGAATTAATTTACTTATTCAGTGCTATACCAATTAAACTATCAGATAATTATTTTCTAGAGCTAGAAAAAATAATATCAAGATTCATCTGGAAGAACAAAAGGTACAGAATATCAAGGGAAATAATGAAGGGAAGGTGTCTTAGGTCTAACAGATCTCAAACAGTATTATAAAGCAGCGATTATCAAAACTACTTGGTCCTGCCTAAGAAACAGAATGGTAAACCAGTGGAATAGGTTAGGTACTCAAGACACAGTAGTCAGTGAAAATAGCAATCCACTGTTTGATAAACTGAAGGACCCCTGCTTCTGGGAAAAGAAGTCACTATTTGACAAAAATTGCTGGGAAAATTGGGTAACAGCATGGTGGAAACTGGGCATAGACCATTCCTGACATCATACACAAGAATAAAGTCCAAATGGGTACATGATCTAAGTATAAGGATTGATATTATAAACAAATTAGTGGACGAAAGAGTAGTGTATTTATCAGATTTATGGAGAATGGAAAAATTTTTTACTAAACAAGAGATACAAAGCATTACGAAGTGCAAAATCGATAATTTTGATTACATTAAATTGAAAAGTTCTTGCACACCCACACCCAATGCAGTCAGAATTAGGAGGGAAGCCAAAACTTGGGAAAGAATTTTTGCCCTTAGTGTCTGTGATAACGGCTTCATTTCTAAAATATATAGAGAGGTGAGTCAAATGTACAAGAATACAAATGGTCAAATGATATGAACAGGCACGTTTCAGAGGAAGAAATTAAAGCTATCTATAGTCTTATGAAACAATGCTCTGAATCACTATTGATTAGAGAGATGCAAATCAAAGCAACTCTGAGATATCACATCACACCTATCAGATTGGCTAACATGACAAAACAGGAAGATGATAAATGTTGGAAAAGATGTTGGAGGGTTGGAACACTATTCATTATTGGTAGAACTGTGAGCTGATCCAATCATTCTGGAGAGCAATGTGGAACCATGCTGAAAGAGCTACAAAAATGTGCATACCCTTTAACCCAGCAATATTACTTCTAGGACTGTATCCCCAAGAGATCATAAAAACAAGAAAAGGTCCCACATGTACAAAAATATTTATAGTAGCTCTCTTTGTGGTGGTCAAGGACTGGAAATCACAGGGATGCCCATCAACTGGGGAATGGTTCAATAATTTGTGGTATATGAATGTAATGGAATATTATTGTGCTATAAGGAATGATGACTTAAGAGAGGCCTGGAAAGACTTTTATCAACTGATGCTGAGTGAAAGGACCAGAAACAGGAGAACTTTGTACACAGCAAAAACCACAGTTTGCAAGGAATTTTTCTAGTAGACTTAGTACTTCATTGTAATGCAAGGACTTAAAAAATTCCCAATGGTCTCTTGAGACAAAATGCATTCCACATCCACAGAAAGAACTCTGGAATTTGATTGCAGAATGAAACAGACCATTTTGCTTTGTATTATGTTTTGTTTTGTTTATGATTTCTCCCATTCATTTTAATTCTTCTATGCAACATGATTAAGGTGAAAATGTATTTAATAGGAATGTATGTGTAGAACTTACATAAAATTGAATGTTGTCTCAGGGAGGGAATGGAGAGGTAGGTGGGAAGGAGTGGGAGGGAGGGGGAAAACATCTAAGATATATGGAAGTGATTGTAGAAGACTGAAAACAAATTAAATAATTAAAAAAAAAGAAATACACCTGAGTTAAAATTGAAGATTTCATTGTGTGGTGAGGTACTCCATATGTGCCTGTGTTCACTGCATCATGCTCTAGAGCAATGCAGTGACTCACAAAAGAAACTTATAATCATTTAAAGGAATCTTGTCTCATCATTCACATAGAAAAACTATATAGATAAAGAATACTGCCCAGATTATAATACACATTTGGATGAATAAATTATAGAATTTGCCCATCATTGTGTACATCTTTGCAGAAAGTATAGACGGAAAATAAGTCAGGTCTGGAGTTGAATAGTAAAACAGTTCAAATTGCCTTTGAAAAATTACGTCATTGAAGGATAATCACACCAACCTTCTCATGGGCAAAGGGCCATTTTTTTTGAATAATGGTATAAAATCAATGTTGCCATATGGCAGCAAGATGTAAAATACAGTAATCTCTAAGGAATAAAAATGCATGTCATAGAAAGGATGATGGAGAGAAAAAGATTGGTGTGAGCAAGCAAAAATATATATATATATATATATATATATATATATGTATATGTATATATAATCTTGATGAACCCTGAGAATGAACAAAAGTAAAGTGTATCATCCAGTAATTGAATGATATGAAAAGAAAATGGGTTTAACAAGGAATTACTGATGGACAGCCAAAGTGTTCTATTGGTAACTTCACAATGTATGATAAAATTGAACAAGACTTACAGCATGTTGCGTGGACCTACTGTTCTGAAGCTTATGTGAGTAGGTAAACAATTTCATAGGAATGAGGGCAGGTAGAAGATTCAGTGGATAGAGTACAGAACTTTGAATCAGAAAGACTCATCTTTTTTAGTTCAAATCTCATCCTAGACGCTTACTAGCTATTTGTCCTTGGGAGAGTAATTTAACCCTGTTTGCCTCATTTTCCTCGTCTGCAAAATGAGATAGAAAAGGAAACGGCAAACTTCATATGGGGTCATGAAGAACTGGATACGATGGAAAAATGATCAATGTGTGAACAAGACTCACACAGGACAGATAAGCATGTATAGTTTAGTATGTTCACTATTGATGGGAATGTCCAAATTGATGACATCAGAAATTTATTAAATTATTTGTCATAATTGTGCTTGTCCTTCATTTTTGAACAGGATCATGACATCAAGGAAATGATGACATGACTTTCAGTTGACTTAGATTTGAGTGAGGGAGGGCTGTGCAAGGTCACCAGCCTTACTTTCTCCTCCTGAGTCATCTGAATCCAGTGACCAGATATTCATCAGGATGACTGGAGAATGCCCAGAATGCAATGAGGGACCCTTGCCCTTTTAGGCTAAGGCCTTTATCAGGTACTCAATTAAAGTGAGGGCATGACCATTCAGGAAATAGGCTTTGCCTCTTTAAGAAGTGAATTGAGGGTTGGCCCCTTTAACTGAGAAGAAAACAAAATTAAATTTAAAAAAATGAAATCAAGCTGGACGGGGAAGACCTTCAAGGTTGCTGTTCCAAAGAGAAACAGTTATCATTGACATTCATTCTAAATTCTCTCAAAGACAAGAGGACCCAAGATATAGCCATTAAGTGGAGCTTGACCAGGGACCCATTATGGTTGAATGTATGAGCTTCAAAGTGAACTGAGGGAAGGAAGGAAGAAAGAAGGGAAGGAAGGAAGGAAGGAAGGAAGGAAGGAAGGAAGGAAGGAAGGAAGGAAGGAAGGAAGGAAGGAAGGAAGGAAGGAAGGAAGGAAACCCAAGTTAAATGGAAATTAACCTCCCTTTGGAGAGGAGGAGAGTGAGAGGGAGAGGGAAATCTGAGTTACCCAACTAGCTGGGTCCCCATTCAGGCAGCTTGGTCTACTCACACGTTATATTTGTCCTTCATTTTTAAAGAGGATGACGACATCAGGGAAATGATGACATGACTTGCAGTTGACTTGGATTTGAGTGAGGGAGGACTGTACAAGGTCACCAGCCTTGGAGAAGAAAACAGAACAGAACAAATCAAATTGGAAGGGGAAGACCCTCAAGGTTGCTGTTTCAAAGCAAAACAGTTACCATTGACTTTCACTCTAAATTCAGTCAAAGACAGTCTTTTATAACTGTTATAATATTTGTAGAATGAATGGATGGATGGGTGTATGAATGAGTGAGTGAGTTTTCTTTCTATATTATGGGATCATATTTATTAGGTCAAATTAAATGGATTAAATGGATATAAAATATGTCACCTCAATAGAGTTTATCTGTTTGGTAGTGTGAGGCAGAAATATAAGCACAAGCATTACCATACTTATAGAGTTCTTCTAGATTAATGTCATTTATTTTATTTTTTTTGCTTTTTCACATCTGTATTAGGAATGGCATGGCCATGGGTATAGATTATGCTAGCACCAAAGAAAATAAATGTCACTCTGATTTAGATATATGCACAAAAATATACTGATTGGCTCCATTAGAACAAATTTCCACTTTGCCAATAATGGACTATTTAGTTTCTTGTAGATTGACAGAACAGAGGGAGAGGAAAACACATTTAGGATTGAATAATGCTGTCTGAAGACATTTGCTCTGCACATATCCTGTACTGCTTAATAAAGTGTAGAGAAACAGAAATAAAAAGAGAATTAGAACTGAGAGTTGAGGAAATGATCAAAAGAATGGTTTAGAGAAATGTATGTAAGCACTTCATGAAGTGAATTTGAGTACTTTGGAAAGTATTTGAAGACCAAGTATGACACTTCTGAATTAAGAGAAAAACAATTAAATATGCATCAAAATTGAGATTTTTTTCCTATGTCTTCAAGGCAAAAGTCACTCATATTTATGCAGTATTTTTATGAGTCTCCCACAATGCATTTCTTTGTATTTTTGTAGTTCTTAAAGAAATTTCCAATATTAATTTTCTGTTTTTCCTATCTTAGGACTCCAGTGATTCTAAAGAGCATAGGAATTTCAGAAGTGAACAGAAAAGATAGAACTGTTGGGAACTAAATTATGCTTCTTTTATCTGTTCTTAGAATAGTATGCAATCTATACACAGTTCAGGACTCCAGAGCATCGGAGGTGGCATCAGCTAGGTGGTGAATTGGTTAGAGAATTAAACCTGGGGTCAGGAAGACCCAAGCTTGAATCTTCCCCCCCAAAAATACTTTGTAGTTGTGTGACATTTAACCCCATTCCAACCTCAGTTTCCTCAGCTATAAAATGGCAATGATAATACTATCTGCAAACTTAATGAGATTCAAATGAATTTTAAGTGCTTTGCACATCTTATAGACAGCACTCTTTAAGCTCTGCTACCATCATCATCATCATCATCACCATTATCTTCAACATAAGAATTCCTTAAACAATGATCGACACATTTTGATATTCATTGAAAATCAATGGAGCATGAAGACTGTCCATCAGTTTACTATAAGTTTACTACCTGAATTACCCACCTTTTGTCAATGTGTAACAAGTATTCAGTGAATATTAATAGACATCAGATCCCCAGTCATCAAACTCAAGGGTGTTTGCAACTGAGCATTTGTTGGAACGAAAGTGATTTCTACTTGTATCAATTTAGAAGTTTGCTTTCTTCATCAATTTCCTCTTGTTTTCCAAAAAAGGAACTGATGGCTAGTGAGATGCTGACCTTTCCCATGAATTACATCAATTCAGAATGTTTTTGCTTAATCTCAAAGATCCTTGACAAATCTATTGTTATTTTTCACTATAATTATCTATGTGATGCTTTGCTGTGGTCCAGAACATCTTACATCCAATCTTCTTTTAATCCATTTCCCTCTCCAATTTTCATGCTATCTTTATGAATCCATCCTAATTATTTTTAGGAACTTTCCAGAATGTGAATGATGGGGTTCATTTAAACTCCATAGCAATTTCCAGTTCTGGATTTACATTTTCAATTTTTCATGTTTCTACATTTCATATAGGCTTAGTTTAACCCCCAGCCCTTTCCTTTTTGGTTCAGAACCTCACCTATACTTCTTTAGCCACCTTAGTCACCTTCTCTTTCCATCATTAAAAGATTTATCCCACAATATTTACACTAATACAGCATGGCATTTTAATTTTCAGATGTAGCCTTCTAATAAATACAAAGTAACAATAGTTTTAATACTTTCAAGCTCCAAACATGATTGCTAAAAGTTTTGTGTTTACCACTGTTCACATCTGTTCTTCCCAGCTTATTAGACTTTTCCTGAGGCAATGTAATGTAAACAACCACAGACAACAAGAGTTAAAGATCTCCTTTCCAGCCATTAATAGGCCACAGGTGGAGCCAATTAAGGGAAGCTTGATTAGGGGAGGCTTGTTTTTTAAGAAGGCCCACACCTTTTGTTAATCTCTAATAAGGCACTGGGTCATGAGGGCAGTCATATCCTCCAGCTCTGAAAAGTGTATATATACTCTGAGGTGAGGTTTCACTTTTGGGGCTTACTCTTTGGAATAAGGTTCATGTGCCAGATTAGACTCTAGGTAGCCATTAAGGAGTGTCCCCTGGCTTTAAAAACCTAGATGTTGGTGCTTGTCTCTCTGGTAACTATGTATGTAATGGTAAGATAGTTGAATCTCTGTTGGTCTGTGATGTATGCATTACTTATGGCCAGACAGTTGGAAGTCCTGTCTGTGGGTTTTTATTTCTCTGTTGGTATATGTAATTAAAGAATATTGTTGACCTCTCAAAAATCGTTTTCCTTTTAGTAAAGCAGATCTAAGAATCTGTGCTTATCATGCCATTCTGGATGTGTCAGGGTGCTTACTGCTACAATCATTAACATTGGTTTCCTTTTCCAAACCATACAAAATATAATAATTATACTTAATGTGATTCCAATCATTTTTTAGAGAGGAATTTCAGTCAATTCAACATATTAATTCCATAAGCAGTTATTAAATTTTTATCATGTGCAAGACATTGTACTAGTTACCGTGAATATAAAGGCCCAAATGAAACAATCTCTTCTATTTAAGATCTGTTTTACAGGGAAGAGAGGGAAGAAATCTAGGATTAATGTTAATAAGTAAATACAGAGTAATTTTAAGATAGAAAGACCACCAATACCTGGGAACATCAAGAAATCCTTATAAGGTGTTCCTTTGAAGGAGCCTAGTTATTCTACTGAGGAAAACATCACATAGTAATTAGAAGACTAAACTCATAGTCACCTATTCTAGTGAAATTATGAACTTATCCCTCAGCTAAAATTTATAAACACACTTTATAAACATTGAAATCATTATCTGAGAGTATTTTTTTAATCCTGTAGGGAAGAAACCTATCTCTTCTATAAGTCTATGATCTTATAATCTCCAAGAAGTAAGCAAATTGGAACTGGAGTCAGAAGGATGAGGCTTCAATACAGTCATGTATACATGTCCTGAATACAGTCATGAACTTTAAGGTAGATCTAAGTATCCTCCTCAGTAAAATAAAGAGTATAGACTAAATGACATTTGAATTCTCTTTCACCTCTAAATTTTAAATAGCTATGTGTAAATAGTGAAAGAAATATAAAATATTATTTCTTAATTTTCAGTAACAGAGACTAAAATTTTAGGGATAGAAGCTAAACCTACAATTTTGTTGACATAGTACAATAATGTTCCCTCTATCATTTAAGGTCCATGACATTTCTCTCCTACTTATCATCTTGGAGAGTTACCTAGCACATCTACAGGCTAAGCGACTGAGCACAGGTAGTACAGGTCATATAGTGTCAGTAGTTGAACTCCTGTCTTCCTGGTCAGGGCCAACAGTAAGCCATACTGCTTGTAACTTCACCCATGGTAAAAAAATTTAATGATCAAAATTAATACGAGGTATTCTGTATTGATTTCATTTTTCATACGTGATATCAATGTTGTTTTTAAAGAATTGTAAAACATTTTATATATATGATTCTCATTTGATCCTCAGAGCAATCCTTTACCTGGTTCTAGAAACATTAAAAGCAATGGACTGTTTTGTAAAACACTTCTCTTAAGTACAAACAATGCACTATTTTTCCTTTCTGTTGTAAGTGCTTTGGAAATAGAGAGCTTTCATATTTTTCTCTCTCAACCTGGCTGTGTTAGCAAAATTACAATTGAGACCACTATTGAACCTTTGTGCATACTATAGATTTCATTAAATACACAGTATAATTACCTGGGATGTAGGTTAACATAGAATAATTTGGAGATAATTAAATAAAACATAATCGTATTTTATATATTCTTACACTATATATATATAATTATATTATAATATAACATGTATTATACAATATATTAATATAATACAATTATATATATATAATCAAAGATTGATGTTTATTGATTATACAACTATATACAGAAATATAATATAATTATATATCATATAGTATATAATCTATGTATCACTATAGTTATTTCATTTCTAGCGCATATAGGAGGAATTTCAATAAAAATGGTTTTACAAAAAAGTATTTACACAAAATATTTTATTGAGTATTAAGAAGTGTTACTTTTAGCTGCTTAAAAATGTACCAAATGTTGTGAGATCTGAAATACACTAGTAGAAAATAAATGGTGACAGAGCTAGAAATATTACTGATTGAACATTGGAGTCAGAAAACTCTGAGATCAAGTCATAATTCTGATATTTATTAATTTGTGAGCTAAGATAATCACAACTACTCAGCCCTAGTTCCTTCATCTATAAAATGCTTTTATTTATTGCACCTACCTTTGAGATAAGGATTAGTGAGATAATGTATATAAAGCACTTTGAAAACTTTGAAGTGTTTAAATTGTAATTAGTAGTATTCATAGTAGTAGTAATTAACCATATATACACACATATATGTACATATGCACACATATATTTATATATATATGTGCGTAATCTATTTACATAAGTATTTGTACATATATGTGTGTACATTTATCATTCTACCTTTATCTGTAACAATATGAGCTATATCTATACATTTCCCTGCATGTCATCTAAATCATCTCTCTCTCTCTCTCTCTGTCTCTCTCTCTCTCTCTTTCTTTCTCTCAGTGGTTCATGGGGGACAAGAGGAAAGAAGAGGAAAGAGTAACAAATGATAATTGCACCACAAATATCAAAGCCCATTCCAGTAGTACTGGACTGAGTAAAAGGACTGAGTAAAAAACTGATAAGAGGAAAGAGCAGTCTCTACTCCTACTCTGAATCATTTCTACATGTGTGGTTTTAAAATTTCTAGAACACTCTGTTTTCCACCTTTTAAGATTAATTTTATAAACATTTGTAACCAATCTTGTATTTGTTACATTTACTGTCTACAAAAAAAATAATAAAAATAAGAACACTGAAAACGCCTTCCCTCATTTATCATCATTTTCCTTTCTTCTGTTACTGGGAAGAACTGTAAATCCTAGAGGATTTTGTACCTTTGGCCTTTGATGGTTAGATTTATACATTCATAATACATACATGTTTAAATACATATGCATATATAATACTTAAATCACATGTAATTATATGTACAACCACACCATATAAACATGTGAAATCATATGTACATGTAAGTATAGATGTGTTTATGTAGATACACGCATGTATTCTCTCAGTTTGTTATTTCATTAGTAAAAGAATTTCCCATAATAAAACTCCAACTGCCAAGGTGGATAGATTATTAATAATTTATATTCTTAGAGAATGTCTTTGGGGGCAGAAATTAGTGACTTGTCTGGGATCTTAGACTGGAAGGAAGGTAAACTACATTTCAAATCCTGTCTCAGACACTTAATCACTGAATGACCTGGAGCAAATAATTTAAGCTCTCTCATTCTCATTTCCATAAGCTATGAATTAAGGATAATAATAGGACCCCATCTCACAGGGTTGTTGTCAGAATCTAGTAAGACAGTGTGTACAAAGTGCTTTAAAAGTCATAAAGTGCTCTATAAATGCCGTTAGTATTGTTATTCTCTGTCAAAAATAACCTTTTGTCTTCTATTTTTAAATTATAATTAATTTATTTTAACATTCATTTCCACAAGATTTTGAGTTCTAAATTTTCTCCCCATCTCTCTTCTCCCCCATCCCAAATCACCATGCATTCTGGTTACCTCTTCTTCCAATCTTCCCTCCCCTCTATCATACCCCTCCCTTCCCTTATCCCCATTTTCTCTCTTTTCTTGTAGGGTAAGATAGATCTCTATACCCCATTAAATGTATTTCTTTTTTCCCAGTTGTATGCAAAAACAATTATCAACATATGTTCCTAAAATTTTAAGGTCCAGATTGTCTCCCCTCCTTCCTCCCCACCCATCCCCACTGAGAAGGCAAGCTATTCAATATAGCGCATATATGTGTAGTTTTGCAAAATATTTCCATAATAGTCATGTTGTGAAAAACTAACTATATTTCCCTCCATCCTATCCTGTCCCCTATTTATTCTACTCTCTCTTTACACCTTGTCCCTCCCCTAAAGTGTTTACTTCTAATTGCTCCCTCTTCCCATTTGCCCACCCTTCTATTATCCCACCCATATCCCACTTATCCCTTTCTCCCCTACTTTCCTGTAGTGTATGATAGATTTTCATACCAAACTCAGTATGCATGTTATTCCCTCTTTAAGCCAAATGTGATGAGAGTAAGCTTCACTTTTTCCCTCTTAACTCTCCACTTTTCTTCTCCATTGAAGAAGTTTTTTCTTGCCTCTATTATGAGAGATAATTTATCCTGTTCCATTTCTCCCTTTCTCCTCCCAACATAGTCCTCTCACCCCTTAATTTTATATTTCTAGATATCACCCCTTCTTATTCAACTCATCCTGTGCCCTCTCTGTGTGTGTGTGTGTGTGTGTGTGTGTGTGTGTGTGTATGTATGTAATCCCTCCAACTACCCAAATATTGAGAAAAGTTTCAAGAGTTACAAATATTCTCTTTCCACATGGGAACGCAAACAGATCTACTTTACTAAGTCCCTTGTGGCTTCTCTTTCCTGTTTACCTTTTCATACTTCTCTTGATTCTTGGGTTTGAAAGTCAGATTTTCTATTCAGCTCTGGTCTTTCCATCAAGAATGCTTGAAAGTTCTCTATTTCATTGAATGACATTGTTTCCTCTGAAGTATTATGCTCAGTTTTGCTGGGTAGGTGATTTTTTTTTTTTAATCCTATTTCCTTTGACTTCTGGAATATCATATTCTAAGTCCTTTGATCCCTTAATGTGGAAGCTCCTAGATCTTGTGTTATTCTGAATGTATTTCCATAATACTTGAATTGTTTCTTTCTGCCTGCTTGCAATATTTTCTCCTTGATCTGGGAACTCTGGAATTTGACTACATTATTTCTAGGAATTTTCCTTTTCAGATCCCTTTCAGGAGACGACCATGAATTCTTTCAATATTTATTTTACCCTCTGGTTCTAGAATATCTGGGTGGTTTTTCTTGATAATTCCATGAAAGATGATGTCTAGGCTCTTTCTTTTATCATGGCTTTGAAATAGTCCCATAATTTTCAGTTGTCTCTCTTGGATCTATTTTCCATGTCAGTTGTTTTTTCAGTGAGATATTTCATGTTGTCTTCTATTTTTTCATTCTTTTAGTTTTGTTCTGTAATTTCTTGACTTCTCATAAAATCATTAGCTTCCATCAGCTCCATTTTAATTTTTAAAGAACTATTTTCTTCAGTGAGCTTTTGAACTTCCTTTTTCATTTGGCAAATTCTGCTTTTTAAAACGTTCTTTTCCTCATTGACTTTTTGAATCTCTTTTGCCGTTTGAGTTGGTCTATTTTTAAAGGTGTTATTTTCTTCAGCATTTTTAGGGGTCTCTTTTAGCAAGCTGTTGACTCACTTTTCATGATTTTCTTGCATAGCTCTCATTTCTCTTCCCAATTTTTCCTCCACCTGCCTTTCTTGATTTTCAAAATCCTTTTTGAGCTCTTGCATGGCCTATGATCATTGCATATTAATTTTGGAGGTTTTGGATGCAAAGGCCTTGATTTTTATGACTTCTGATGGGAAGCATCATCTGAAATGATTGAAGATAATACCTATTCTCCAAGAAAGTAACCTTCTGTAGTCTTATTTTTTCCCTTTTATTTGGGCATTTTCCCAGCCAGTTACTTGACTTGAGTCCTTTGTCAAGAGGAGGGCATACTCTAAGCACTTATAGTTTCTCAGTTTCTCCAAGTGGCACAATCAAGGGGGAGGAATTTACTCCTCTCCTGTCCTACCCTCTGGTCTCAGAGCAACCACAAGCCTTTCTGCCCAGGATCTGTGAGTAGAATTCCCTTTCCAGGGCCTCCACCAGCTCCACCACACCAACACTCTCCCTTTCCCCAGGATTGCCACTCAGGGCTGAGACCCAGATCAGCTGCTCGATTCCCCCAGGGTCTTTAGGCTGAGGACTCAAAAATGGGCCCTGCTTCCACCTGGGACCATAACTAGACCATGTTCCTTTCTCATCCAGGTGAAAGAGCTTTCTTACTGACCTTTGAAGCTGTCTTTGGCATTTATAGGTTGAGAAACCTGGGAGCTGCTGCTGTTTCCATGAATTCAGTGCCTTGGAACCTGCTCCGGTATCATCCTTGCCACACCCTGCCAAGGCTGGGCTGGATTTCGTGGCCTGCTCTCCAGTCAAAGACCAGTGTGATAGTCCTTTCCTGTTGGCCTTTCAGGTTGTTTTGGGCTAGAAATCTCTTTCACTCTGTAGTTTTATGGCTTCTGCTACTTTAGAATTTGTTTAGAGTCATTTTTTACAGGAATTTTATGGGCTTTGGGGGAAGAGCTTCTACAGGTCCCTCCTTCTACTCCATGATCTTGTCTCCTCCCCCCTTTTTTCCTTTTTAAAAATATACTTAATATTTTATTTTCCTCAATTACACCTAAAAACAAATTTAAACATTCATTTAAAAAATTTAATTCTGAATTCCCTCCCTCCTCCTTTTTTTCTGCCTCTCATTGAGAAGACAAGCAATTTGATACTGATTATACATGTGTAGTCATGCAAAACATATTTCCATATTAGTCATGTTGTTAAAGAAAACACATACCAAAGCAAAACAAGAAAAATAAACAAAGTTTTAACAATTATACCTTGATCTCATTTTTCATTGTAAATCCTCCAGAATTATCTTGAGTCATTATATAGCTAAGATAACTAAGTCATTCACAATTGATCATCATTAGAATATTGTTGTTACTATGTAGAATGTCCTCCTGGTTCTTCTCATTTAATTTTGCATCAGTTGAATCTCCTTAATTATGCCAACACCTGTCTTCTTATCCTCTCTTCTCTTCTGCTAATGAAAAAAAGTGAAAGCTCTATAATTTTATTGATATGTACAATCATTAAATTGTGAGTTCCTCAAGGGAAGGGACTGTATTTTGCCTCTTTCTTGTGTTATTAGCACTTAGCATTCTGCCTAGAACATTATAAATGCTTCAGAAAATTTTATTGACTGACATAGATCACAATTCAAACCTTTCATGCTTTTCTCATTTCATGAGCACATATGATGAAAATAATCCACCCCGTAATAAATGATTTTCTGTTGAATATCTGCTATAGAATTAGCTATGCTGATTTTGTCACCATATATATATACATATATCAAACCTCTATCTGAAGCCTTTTATTATTTGATCTATATGATATGACCTACAATAACTTTTGTTCTGCTGTCACATGCTTTGAGAACCCAACCTCACTTCAGTATTATAACAAAACTTTGAGTTAGGCTTTGCTAAGAAGAAAAATGACATTATATGTACTTCTAATATTATGTAGAAGGATATTCATCTGCAACAACTCTAAAATATAAAAAAAAAAGATTTACAGTGTAAACGTAAAATTTATGATGTAAAAATTCTTTATAGAGTAAAGAATGCTCAATCTGGAAATCTTAGTGGAGTCAAGGACTTATTAAATCCGAACTCTACTACTCCTGGTATTATTTTAATCAATTATTATTTTCTCTGGAGCCCAAATCTGTAAAATGAGATTGACTTCAGAAGTCTCTTGTAACTCTCAATGTACAGTATTTCAAATAGAGTACTTAAAAAATTCCATTAGATAACTTTTATAGAAAGCGTTTTATTTAGTTAAGTATGATTTCAGCTATTTAAAGGATCAAAGGAGGCAAAATGAAGCTAGAGGGAAGATTTCAATCCACTTCAAAAGCATATAAGTTGAGATTTCCTTTTTTTTGCATGTTTAAGTTAGAAAGCATTGCATTATGCATTATACACATTTCCTAAACACAGAGAAGAAAACATTTCTAGAAGCTCCTCCAGGTCAAAATTTCTTAATCAGAGGTCCATGACCTTTATTTTTTTAGATATATTTTGGTAATTATTTTTCAATATAATTGATTTCTTTTGTAATCCCATATGGTTTTTTTTTCCTTCTGTATTTAAAAACATTCTGAAAAGGAGTCCCTAGGCTTCACCACACTATCAAATGGGTGAATTTGACAAAATAGGACTAAGAACCCTTGTTCTATATGCATACTGGGTGAATTTGTAATTGTGGAAAAATATTTAATTCAATAAACACTTTTAATAAGGGCCTACTATGTAAAGGTTCTGAAATAGGCTCAGCATAGGTTCCACACTATGGGTTAGCATGGAACAAAGATTCTTAGTGATTGAGAGTAGATAGAAGCATCCAGACAAGACAGTATAGATAAAAAAGTAACAGTTGAAGTATGATATCTTGGAGAATGGGAAGAGGAGAGGTATGGTATTCAAAAATGAAGTTTTATTACAGGTAGAGATAAACATTTAAAGCAACTATAATCAAATCAGGTTTTCCAAAGCAGACAGAAACTCAGGAAGAGACAATTTTGAGAGAGATCAACTTTGAAGCAGGAGTTGTAGACAATTCAGATATTCTGAGAAACAGAAGGGATAAAAATGATATTATGGCTAATTAGTATTTCTTCTATGGCTAGAAGTTCTGGTCCTAGATTTGCCATTGATTAAATTTCTGACTGGGCAGATCCATTGACTTCTCTCAGTTTTAACCTTATTTATAAAGTTAGGAACCATGACAATAATATACTCAGCAGTATATTCACTTCTCTGAGACTTGACTGTAGAGTTATTATTATCCACATTTCAGAGATGAGAAAACTGGGGTTCTGAGCAGTTGATTAAATTGTCCATAATCACATAAAAACTGGCTTCTGGGGCAGGAATTGAACTCATTTCTTCTGTCTCCAATACAAATATATTGTGCACTATGGAATACTCCCTAGTAGTGATATGATAAACCATTACTCTCAATAAGACCAAAGAAATAGCAATGTATTCTTTGCCCTTGTTTTACCACCTATAAATATTCATCAAAAAGAGTGCTGAGCTTACAGTTGGCATTCAATAAATGCTTGGTAAGTAGTACTTGACTGTATAAGGAAACTACTTTATAAACAGCAGGCTTAAATTCACCCTGGCTAGCATTTACATTCCAGGTCGTAAAGTATTTTATTTACAAACAAAGCAGTTTCAGGCATCTGAGTGTTTATGCTAGAAAGCATCATAAACCACTCTCTTCCCTAGTGACTGTATTGTGCGGGAACACATTTCCTAAACACATAGAATAAAATAATTTTCACAAGATCCTGTGTGTGTGTATATATATATATATATATATATTCTAGGAGTTTTTGGTCTTGGAAATGAATATTTGACTTACCAAGTTTTATATTAAGAACTCCTTTGATGGACTAGACTCTCAATTAACAAAGACAAAACCTTAAAAGTTTTTACCTTCAAGGAGATAATTTTCTTCAGGAGGAATGCAATGTATGTACTCATAAATAATTTGAAGTTAAGTTAAGGGAAAGCTCCTAGCAACTGGGGACATTGGCAAAATTTGCATGGAGGATTTAACAGCAGACCTGGGACTTGAGATGGAAGAAATACACTCTCTAAAAATATCTTTCATTCTTGTGAAGTATGTTCTGCATATTCAGAGTTCAAAGATGGCTTAGCAGATAAAATGTTGAACCTGTATTCTCAAATCAACCCATGGACTTATGTTTGAAATCATACATAATTACTTTTCTTCTTCTGATAATCTAACTGCGCACTCTACCCTGTTGCAACAAGCATCAGAACAATGAGTTTGCCTAGCTACATTGAAGAGTGAAGTAGGATAGAAGTGGATGAGGGCAGGCTAATTTTTGCCTGAGGTGTCTTCTTCCTGAGGTATTAAGAAATACCAAGGCTGCATAGACTCTGCCTGGAATAGCCACTCTTACCTCTCAGTCCTACAAAAACTACAAAAGCTAATTCAATTCTTCCAGTGAAGAGATGAATAAGAACCTGGGTAGAACTGGGGCAGGCACATTAATTACTCTAGGATCAGTTCTGCATATCTCCCACCCTTGCCAACAAACTACTTAGGGAGAAAACTGAGGCCAGGAGAAAATAAATTCACCAATGTAAGAGAAGACTGAAGCAGTTTGGTACTTTATAAAATATATGTAGATAAATAAATAGTTAGATAGATAGATAGACAGGTAGATAGATACACAGATCTATACACACATATATCAGTAGAAATGCAGGTATACAATATTCATATAGGCATAGATTCATATATGTCTCATTTACATATATGTGCATATACAAACAGGTTCATATACATATCCGCAGAGAGAGAGATGCATATGTACGTGTATCACTAGATTGTACTATATCACTATGTTGGTTTCCTGGACAATGTTTCATATCCATTGAAAAAGATTATTCTGAGAAAAAAACCTGTCCTTTCACTGTTAAACACTTAAAATTGTACTGTCAATTACACCAAAATGGTAATATATCCCTGGATTAGATAGGTATTGATGTCCCTTTCAGTTCCTAAAGTCAGTGATTCTGTGGCTCCAAGGTTGAGGGCCTGGTTGCCTTGAAGAATGGTGATGCTCTTGACAGTTAGGGGAAAATTAGAGGAATGGTGGATTTGCGGACAAAGTTAATGAGGTCCTTTTAGAACATATTGAGGTTGACATATTTGTGGAGTCTCAATAGTGCAGCTGGAAATGCAGCAGGAGAACTCATAATATCTTTGCTTTAGTATGACTGTAGAGTCCATATAGATGAGAATACTACACTGGTAAATGCTATGATACATGTCACTTATGCTCTGTTCCAAACGTTTTTATAACTGAGAAGCAGTATAGAGAAGCAGATAGTGAGTTTGATTTAGAGTCACATATTCTCAGTTCAAATTTTTCCTCTGACACAGATGACTGTGTCTATGAGAAGTCATTTAACATATCTAATTTTCAGTTTCCTCACCTGTAAAATAGGTTTAATAATGCCTTGAATATATGCCTCACATGGGGATTACTATGAAGATCTCATAATATACTGAGAAAAAAAATTTTGCATACTTTAAAATTTTTTATAAATATTAGTTCCTTCACAAAGCTCTACTTTAGACATATTATTGTAACTTGAGCAGTGATATCCAAAAGGCCCATTAAAATAAACACCAAACAACAAACAATTTCAGGTCATGTGAGATTCTCTGACCTCAGGTACTCAAAGCTATGTCCATGAAATAAAAGCCCTGGATTTCCACAGGTTATGTCTATAGATTAAAAGTGCTAGAAAATTAGAAAGGTTCCAATTACTCTTCTTTAAACAGGGAGAATTTGTTTTCTACAAAAAAACTTAGCTAAGTACAGGCAGTATCAACACTGGTTGCCTGAGCACTTACCAGTGCTTTGGCCTTGGCAATATAAGAATAGAGGAAAATACGAAATAGTTGATAATCCTATGGGATAATTTTCTATTTATGTGACAGTGGCACAGTGATAGAAGAAAAATGATGAGAATCATATGGTTTTCACACTGACTATAAACTTTCATTGAGCTGGTGATACTCTAAATATCAGACCCTTGTCAAATGACCAACAAATGGTCATACAAATAGAGGAGTTAATCTTATCAATATAGATATTTTAAGGATAAATAAATCAGAAGAAAGAAGGAAGTCACATCTAAATGGAGGGATGGCTTATAAATTCTATTTGAAGAAGTAAATAAAAGAGTTGGCAGGATTGCTTTCATCACATACTTCTAACATAAAACAAATCATAGTTTCATCAGACCCTTGGTCCATGGTTCAATGTTCATGATAAATAGTTGCAAACTTTCTGTCATATTTTGAAAATAATTACAGCTTATATCAGTATCAGTCACAGAGAAGGAAGAGTAAAAAACTTAGTAAAACTCTAAATCATACACACACACACACACACAAGAACATATATATGTGTGTGTATGTATGTGTGTTGTGTATTTATACATATATACACATATGTATATGTGTGTGTATACACACCCACCCACACAATGTTGATGCCATGTAGTTTCCCACAAATCTGAGAGTATAACAGCCAAAAATATTCCATAAAATATGGATCATGGGTAAAACATGAAACAGCCCCAGGACTGAAGATTATGCAGAAATCTGTGCATAACTTTTCTTTCCTGATTCTTCATACATATCACATTCACTGTCTGTGGAATTACACACATAGACACATAGACATGCTTTTGGAATGTAATTTAACAAATGACTTTGACCTATTTTAACCATACCCTGATGACTAAACTTAGATATGTATTAAAGGAAAAAAGTGTAGTAATTTCACATACAGATTTTAATAATGTTAATAAATTATAAAAAATAAAGTGGACAGAAATTTACAAAACTTAGTTTAAAAAAAAAACACTTATGTTATTGGCACTTGTCATATACTTGCCAAGCAGAAAAATGCATCAGACAAGGGCATAATCTTAGAATATAAACTAATTTGGAAAATCCTATAAGGATAACTATAGAAAGTTATGACTAGTAATATCATAAAACAGAGAGATGGCCTATAGCAAAAGTAGCTATTTTCTTTTAAACTTTAGAGTAAAACCTAAAGTTATAATGAGAGCATTATTGCAATAGAAGAATAACACATGGAAAAAAGATGGAAAATATCTGCAAAGCTTTGGACATGCTTTTTCCATAATCAGAGATTGTAGAGTCAATCCACTTGCTTTCTTATAGTATAATTGCTGCTATGCTTATAAATGAGATAAGTATGATTCAGAAAGGAATAAGTGCAAGAAAATCAATAGCATTTGATCACATTCAAGTAAAGGAGTTCTATGTATCATGCAATGCAAATGTGAGGATATGAAAGGACCAGTTCAAAAGATATATGAAGGAAGAAGTGATGTGAAAAGCATAAAAATTCTTAAATATTATAACTGAACAAAAAATGCCTCAAAGGAAAAAAACCACACCCATTACATTTTATGTTCATTTTCCTATCTATATACAATTTTCATAAGAATGTTCTAGCCGTGTATCAAATATGATCTCTTTAACGCTATTCATACAAAACTCACAGGTTTTTCTAAATGATATTGTACTATAGAAGATGTCTTCGTTATCACACAATTGACTAAAAGATGAAAAGAATGTAAAATTCTATCATGTTCAGTGTTTATTTAACTCTAGTAGAATAAAACATCCCTCCCCACAAATCTTCACTTAAAACAATATAGCTTCAATGGATACATTAAAACAATTCAAGTTTCCAAGAACTTTATAACAGGGATAATCTTGTTTAATGAGTGTAATTAAAATGTTAGGTAAGGAAGACATAAAACAGAAAAATAAAAGCTCATAAAATATTTCCACTGTTTTCTTGAATGAGTGGGAAAAAAAGCTTTTATTATCAAGAACACAAATTTAAATTTGGAAAGAGATTCCTTGTAGATCAGAAGTTCTCAAACTCTCTCTGTGTGTGTGTGTGTGTGTGTGTGTGTGTGTGAATAGGTGTGATAGATACCTTTGACACTCTGTTGAAACCTATGAGCCACTTCTCAGAGTATATGCACTCACACACACACACACACACACACACACATATATATATATATATATATACACATATATATATACATATACATACATACATACACATCTCTCTCTCTATACACATATATATATGTGTATGTGTTCACAAACACATAAAACATATGAGAAAACGTAGAGAACCAACATTAGTGAAAATACTGTTGCAGTTTCTCCCACCAAAGTTCATGTACTCCCTGAAATCTATTTGTGGACTCGTTGGAGGGTGGGGATGTAGGGGGTTCTGTCCATCTTAGGTTAACGGCTCCTGATGTAGATGGTGTGATCGTCTAAATGTTTCTTTTGTGAATGGCATTATCTTCATAATTCCCTAAAAAATTGCAGACTACTGTGAATGTGAATTGATTATTAGATTATTATTAGAATTATCCTTATGCATATTGGATTTGTATCATCAAAATGTTAGTAGAAGCAGGGGAACTAAAACTCTGATAAGGGCTAAGAAATAAAGTGATGGATCAGTGGAATATATTAGGTACATAGTAGTAAGTGACCATATTATTCTAATATTTGATAAACCCAAACACCTCAGCTTCTAGGACAAGAACTCACTATTTGTCAAAAAACTGCTGAGAAAACTAGAAAAATAGCATGGCAGAAAGTAGGTAGAGATCAAAATCTTACACTATTTACAAAGATATGATGAAAATGAGTATGTGACTTAGACATAAAGAGTAATATATAAGCAAAGCTGGAGAGCAAGAAATAGCTTACTTGTCAGATCTATGGAGAAGGGTAGAATTTATGACCAAACAAGAGATAGAGAGCATTATGAAACATAAAATGGATACTTTTGATTGAATTAAAAAGGTTTTGCACAAACAAAACCTGTGCAATTAAGATTAGAAGAGAAGCAGAAAGCTGGGCAGCAATTTTTACACCAATTGTCTCTGATAGAGATGAGTCAAATTTGTAAGAATAAAAATGGTTCCTCAACTGACAAATGATCAAAAGATATGAATACACAGTTTTCACATGAAAAAAATTAAAATTATCTAGTCATATGAAAATGTGTTCTAAATTACCATTGATTAGAAAAATTAAAATTAAAACAACTCTAAAGTACCACTTCATACCTATCAGATTTCTAATATGACAAAAAGGAAAATGATAAATGTTGGAGAGGATGTGGGAAAAATGACACACTAATACACTGTTGCTGGAGTTGTGAACTGACCCAACCATTCTGGAGAGAAATTTGGAACTATATATATATACCCACACACTTTGATACAGCAACCCCATTACTAAGTATGCATCCCAAAGATATTATTTAAAAAAGGGGAAAGAACCTATAAGTACAAAAATATATAGAATAGTTCTTTTTTCATGAGTTAGAATTAGAAATTATGGGGATGCCCATCAATTGGGGAATGGTTGAACAAACTGTGATACACGAATGTAATGGAATATTATTGTTCCAAAAGATATGATGAGAAGGCAAATTTAAGAAATATCTGGAAAGACTTATATGAGCCAATGCAAAATTAAGTGAGCAGAGCTAGGAGAACATCGTACACAGTAACATTGTGATAATTAACTGAGAGACTTCACTTTTCTCATCAGTATAATAATCTAAGACCAAAAGACTCATGATGAAGTCTGAATGGATATCAAAGCATACTATTTTCATTTTATTTTTTTTGATGTTTTTATTTTCTTTTGGTCTGTTCTTTTTCAACATGACTAAAATGTAAATATGTTTTAAAGGATTGCACATATATGACATCTATCAAATTGCTTACTGTCTTAGGGAGGAGGAAGTGGAGTGAGGGAAGAAAACAGGATATTTGGAACTCAATTTAAAAAAAAGTATTAAAAATATCTTTACATGTAAAGTAAACAACTTCCTCATCATTTGGGGTGTTCTTTCTGGGAGAGAATGACTAGACATTGATAAGAATCAAAGAGAAACATCAACTATAGTTTGATTTCATCTCAATTATTGAGGAGTACCTATATTGACAGCATCCAAACCATTTGAATATTTGTGAATAAATGTCACTTACCAGCATATACTTATAAAGACATTGTATTTTCAGTTAAAATAAAGAAAATTTCCTTTGAGAGCTTCAAATCTGATTTATAGGAGAATAAACTATATTGCTGAAGTTTATCTGTACTTTAAAAATTAAGTTCTCACACAGCTTAGGATATGGAAAAATATTCCAAAGCATGTATTTGGAATGAAATATTTAAGTCACTTAATCTCTGCCTGTATTGGTTTCTTTATTTACAAATTGAGGACACTAATAGCACCTATGTCCTAGGGTTGTAATGATGATAAAGAGAGATGATATTTGTATAGCTCTTTATAAGTTCTTTATTAAAAAAGTTCTTTATAAGTTCTTCATAAAAACTCTACATAAATGTTATTGTTGTTATCGATAGGATAATGATAGTGATGATGATGATGATGACGATGATAAACTCTGAGTTTCTGGAGGGCGTATAATTACTTTGGTGTCTGGAGTAGTTGGGAGAGCTGTCTGGTATAGAAATGTTTTGTCATTTGGAGACTATAATAGAATATAGCTTATTCTCTGTAGGGGAACCAATCATGAATGAGTCAAGCAGAGCCTAATGGATTTCCTTCTGGTTACTCCTCAGTGGCTGACAGTATGGAAAATCTTTCCTCCTAATAGTGCTTGTAGCTCTGTACATATGCTCTACCAACAAATTTAGAAGGACTGAGGGAAAGAGTGGAAATCAACTAATTCAAACATTTCTTTTCTCTGTTGTTGCTGTTGTGTGTCCATTCTCAAAGAAATCCATGACATCAGGAAGCCATCTGGGTTCAGGACGTCTGGAGATGGCCCTGATTCAGTGGGAAACCTTGGCTTTTTTAAGGTAAGGTCTTTCCCAGGTCTCAGTTTGACTGAGGCAATATCCTTTTAGTGATTAAGGCTAGATAAGAAATGGGGTCAAATAATGGCCTCTTTTACCTAATCGAAAAACAAACAAAAGAAAATCAGTTTTGGAGGGGAAGCCCTATAAGGTTTTTAAGGAAAGAAATCTAGTACATATTCTGCAAGATATCTAGAGAGGATTAAGTGATCAAAATTTTCATTCTTTTGCCCCACAGGTGAGGGTATGATTTCCTATGTGGAGAAGAGGAAGAGGGAGTACAGGGAGAGGAAGGAGGAAAAGAACATCCATTCCTCATTCCACTTCCTCCTCCCTAAGTGGGGCATCTATTACTACTCTCAGATAAATTTTTTGTCCTATGATAAATTCATAGATAACTGTTTCCAGTTTACTTCCCTCTCCCCTCACCCCATCACTGAGGTCACAGAATTGGCCTGAGCTCACCAAGGAAATTTCGTCTTCAGTTATTTCCTTATGGCATAGCCATTTGTGTTGACATTTGCTGAAAAGCTTAAAACAAACTCTTTAAGTGAAACTCTCAGTTGAGACTAATGGAACAAGGAACTACATGAAATAATAAACATGTTTTTAATTGCTTATTTCTTCCTCTATAATTTATGTCTGTGATGGATGTTGTAACACAAGAATGCTTCCTAAATCCCAAGTAAATTAATATTTGCAGGCATGTTGCTGCATTTATCTTTTTCAAAAATAGTGTGGTTAGTGCTTCCAGAGAACCCTACATTTTCCTCTCTAGTATCTGCTTTACAATACTAGAACAGCTTAAGCAGAGCAAAAGACCACTGTCTCTCTCTCTTTATTTGTGATATGTTGTGATAGAAGTGAGAAATACAATAATTCTCCTTATGTACCCACTCCCCTATGTATATTATAATAACTCTGAGTTGTATAAGTATGAATCAGATCACATCCTTTCTTACCTGGCTCACATTTCAAAAATGTGGGGTTTTTTTGTATTATTAATGAATAAGGACTGTTTTGCCTATATTTGTGAACTATGGAATGAAAGATACCAAATATATTGAATTAACTTATATCAGGTGGGTGTTGCCAGGATAGTAGAAATTTCTCCATTTTAATTAGATTTCTATTTATTAGGGAATAAATCTTCCAAACAAATAAATGAACAAACAAAAATGTAAAGTGGCTAACAAGACACTACTCAGTAATCCTTGGTTCATCCCTGGGTCCAGATTGGGGAATTAGCTCCTGAAATTCCACAAGACCATATCCAACTGTTATACTCTTGTTTTTATAAAGGGTACCTTGCTAAAGTAGATTGAAATTAAATTTAGAAACATGTAGAATATTCATGAGTAAGTCCCATTACTGTTCTTGTGCATTTAAACTCTCCTAATAACTACTTTTGGAGAAATAATTGGCTTGGTCATTCAATCTGAACATGTATTTGATGGTTATTAAACTCAGACACACATCTGCAGAATTCAAATAGCCAAGTTCTATTAAAATTAAAATATGAAACCAGTCCCTCATTAATACTATAAGTGTGCTATATTATAGCAATGTATCATCAGGTTTTGGTGCTCTGTTATTTACCTTGGTGGCTTGATGACCTCTTACCCTTTAATTTGCTTATTCTAAATTGTTATAGGTAGATTTGTAATGAAAAATGCTATCAATGAATTTAATAAATTCTAAGCTAATTTGATAAAAAGTGACTTAAATATGAACATGAGAGAGCTTCTGAATTTAGCAAGATTCCAGGTAGGTCAAAGGACTGGTCAGAATCATATGAACAGGGAATGGGATGTCAATTCCTTCTCATGTCCCAGTTAGGAAAAACAGAAAAACATTGTATATTCTGAGTTCTGGTATAATGACTGCGTATGTCCCTGGGCACTAATCTTGAGAAATGAGTGAGAAATTGTTCAAACATTTAAAGTAGAGATTAAAGAAACCATGGTCATGATTATAATAGTCACACCTGGATAATAATATATATATTATAGAGGAAGACTACTAAGTCTGGTACCCAGGACAAGAACTATGAAAGTTTCTGCCTAGTTGATGTTTTAGAATAAAATCAGATGAAGGTCGTGACACTTCAGAATCTGGATAATTATACTTGTTTCCTGGGAGTACTGAGGGACTCACTAAAAATTTATGAGACTGAAAAATTTTACCCCACCTCATTTTGTACTATTTATTAATTGAGAGTTATATCTTAAAACTGGAATCAATATTTATAGATCAGATTTAGATTTAATTTTGTAGGCCTTAGTATTAACAGTTTATTAGTTTAATTTCCCCACTTCTTTGGCCTACAGATTGGACTCAATCTATCTTACCCCAGAAAGGAGCATGGGGGAAAGAGGGGATGAGTGAACCTGGTCTTAAGATATTCTGTCCAGCCATAAACCTAGCAACAGATGACTTTGTTGTAGGGGATTGCTTGACACAGGAGTTTCCAGAGGATGTCTTTCAATTATGCATTTTCCCTATTGTCATGTGTCCTGAGGATCCCTTCTTGTAAATCTGACCAAATGTAAGCCCACCTTTACCTCTGACAAAGACCAATTACAATCAGTTTAATTTTCATTATATAACTATTTTTAGCATTCTGTATGAACTATTATCTTTATACTGTATAAAAAAGCCTGCTTTAGCTCTCAGAGGTATCCCTGGCTACTGAGGAGTTCAGGATACTAGCAATTGTTTGACTTGCTAATAAATTGATCATACTCAGAACTCTTTGTGTATTTTTCTCTTTATCACAGATTTTTATTGCAACAGATGACATATCAAGTATATGTCAGAGGCAGAACTTAAACCTGGATCTTCCTGACTTTGAGGCCAGCTCTTTATTCACTGCAATCAGTCAGCCAGTCAGTAAATCAATAAACATTTTTAAGTATCTACTATGTGCTGCATTCTATGCTAAGTGCTGAAGACACAAAAAATGCAAAAGACAATCCTTGTCCTCAAGGAGTTCACAATCTAATGGGGGAAACAATAACCAAACAAATATCTATCAGTTATCAACAGAATAAATAGAAAATAATTAAAAGAAAAATGGCATTAGAATTAAGAAGGGTTTGAAAGGCTTTTTGTAAGAGGAAAGTTTTAGTAAAGGAAGTCAGAAAAAGAATTGAATAAAGGTGAAGATAAATGAAGGATAAATTAGAATGAAGAGAGACAAGGAGGGCAGTAGCCTATTGTAATAATCAAAATGTGAGGTGATGAGGGCCTGTACCAGGGTGGTAATAGTACCACAAAAAAGAAGGAGACATATATGAGAAATTAGAAAGATAAAATCAGTAGGTCTTCACAAATGATTGGATATGGTGGGTAAGAAATAGTGAGAAATTAAACATGACACCAAGGTTGAGAACATGAAGGACTGGGAACATGATGTTGTCATTTGGAACAGAGAAATAATAGGGAATTTAGGAAGGGATGAGGGTTAAAGGTGAAAGATAACAAATTCAGTTTCAGACATATTGAGTTTAAAATGTCTACGGGACATCCAGTTTGAGAAGTTGCAAAATCAGTTGAAGATGATAGATTGGAAGTGAGAAGAGAGGTTAGGGCAAGATTGATTTGAGAATCATTAGCACAGAAATGGTGATTAAATACCTGGAAGCTGGAGGAGGGAGGGAGAAGAGAAAAGGATCCAGGACAGAAGTCATGGGATACTTGTAGTGAGAACTTGTGACTTGAATTTACTATTGTAATGTTAATTATGTTAATGACAGTTAAAGATCTTTCCCTCCCATTAATGGACCTGCCCATAAAGGGAAGTTTGATTAGAGGAGATTTATTTTGTAGGAAATCCTACACTTTTTGTTAATTTATGGTGAGGCATTGGTTGTCAAGGATTGTGATGCTCTCTGGCTCTGAAAAGTAAATAAATACTCTGAGGTGAGGTTTTTCTTTGGGACTTACTCATTAGAAGTGTTTGTTTGGCCAGAGGAGACTCTGGGTACCCAGTAAGGAGATCCCTGGCATTGAAAACACAGATGTTGGTGCTTCTCTCTCTGGTTACTCTATATGTATGTAATGGTGAGACAGTTGGATCTGTCTGTTGATTTGTGATGTATGTATTGCTTATGGTCAGACAGCTGAAAGTCCTGTCTGTTGGTCTTTATTTCTCTGTTTGTATTTTCTCTGAAGTTCAGGGTTCTGGCCTTTTACCCTGAACTGAGTGAATGATATATGTACTTGATTAAAGTAGATTATTGACCCCTCAGAAGTTGCTTGCCTTTTACAAAAGCAGATCTAAGAACATGTACACCAGGCCTGCCTGTGTGTGCCAGAGTCTTTGCTGTTACAACAATCTAGCTAAAGAGATTGAGAGGGATCAGTCTAATAGCAAAACAAAGAGAAAGCTGTGTTCTGAACACTTAGAAGAGAATATCAAAGAGAAGAGGGTGAACAGCAGCATCAGAGGATGGGAAGAGTTTCAGAAAAAAGGGGATTGAGGAAAAGTCATTGAATTTGTTCATTAAGAGTTCATTGGTAACTTTTAAGAAAGTGATTTCTGTGGAATGATGAAGTAGGAAACTAAATTATAAAGAGTTCAGAAGAGTGACCTAAAAAAAGGTAAAGGAATCTATCGTAGAAGATCTTTTCAAGAGTTTATCCACAAAAGGGTGAAGGGATAAAGGAGGAGAGTTAGTGGAGATGTAAAGATCAAGTGAGGGTTTTTTTCCCTAAGGTTGAGGGAAGCACATGTGTGTTTATTGCACTGCTGTAGTACTATGATGCTCACAGCAAATTATTATTCATTGCTCTCTGCATCAATTCTCTAGACTCTAGATTCTTCACACCTGGATTACGACAAAAGTACATCTGCTCCTTTCTGCAGAAGCCTTTCTCCATTAAGGTATATCTACACATAACAGCACTAATCTTCTTATATTTATGTATGTATTACTTTTATTTCTTTAAAAACAGAAGAGAAATAACTTCCTCACATGTGAAAATAGAAAAGAGTTGGATGGAAGACATATAGTGACCTTGTCCCAGTAACATTCTGTAACCATGATTTCCACAATGTTCCTGGCATAAATGCCCTGTACATGATGCATACTCAGTTATTAATGTTAATTGACACACAGAGGCACTATAACATAGTGGAGATGTGTTAGATGTAGAGATATGAAGCACCTGAGTTGCCTGACCACTGATATTTAGGTTTTGCAGTTCTGTGGAAAAGTCACTTATTCTCTTTCTAAATCAGTTTCCCCCTCTGTTTAAAATAGCAATAATACTAAATATCTTCTTCCAGTAAAGTAGTAGAAGGATAAAATGAGATAATGTGTATTATTGCATCCATAATCTCAGATATCAACAGGAAAATGTTCAGGGTATGGATAATGTATGATAAAGTAAGGAATCTAATTAAAAAAAGGTAAATTTGACATCATAGGTAACACAGAACCTTGATGGAATGGAACTAGAATATGCCCCTTAAGAGATCATATCTTATTAAAATGAAAAGGAAAGATCAAGGGGAAGCAAGTAGAACTGTATATTAATAAAACATATTCATGTGATGAAGTCCAAACTATAGGAGAGAGGATTATTTTTTTCTATTAAGGAGAATGGTCTTTACAATGAAAAAGACAGATTTAAAACAGTTAATAAGAAGACAAAATAGAAGATAAGGTGGGATTTCATTGGGTGATACTTAGAATCTACTTAGTCGCTCTTATTTATCATAGGTCACTAGTCATATTACTCAATCAATAAGTATTTATTAATAAACATACTTGATGTCAGAAATTGTGCTAGGTACGGAGTATACAAAAACAAAAATGAACTATCCATAGACCTCAAAAAGCTCATATTCTGTCAAAGAACACATCATGTACATCTAAAAATATATTGAAAATAAATACAAACTAAATTTGTGAGTAGATGGGAACAAGCAGCTGAGGGGATTAAGAACCACATAATACAAAAGATGACATGAACTAAACAAAAATATATACAATAAGGAGAATGACAAAAGGAAAGTGTGTATTCTAAACATAGGATTAACCTGTCAAAAGGCAAAACAAGGGGAGACTGAGTGTCACATGAGTAGAACCAAGACCAAATTGGTTCAGAGAGGGAGGGAATAGGAATATTATATAAATAATCTTAAAAAGCAAATTTCAACCAAGTTGTTAAGAGCTTTAAATATGAAACAGAGGAGTTTTTATTTGATTATGAAGCAATAGGGAATCATTGGAGTTTATTGATCAAGGTGGTGACATGGCCAGACATGTGAATTTGGATTATCTTTTCTGGCAATTGTATAGATTAAAAATAGATGAGAAATGTGAAAGACTAGAGGAAAGGAAATTAATTACTGTGGCAAGCTATTGCCGATATCCAGGCAAGAGTTGATGCGCTTGTAATAAGGTGATAGCCATGTTATTAGAGAGAATAACTCTATTTCAGGTTCTGTGACTTGGAGTGTCAGGGGAGGGGAATGTAAGTATTGGGTTGCTGTTATTGAACTTGGAAAGATCATGGCAAATAGATGAAATGTTCTGTTTCATTTAATGGAAGAAAAAGAAAGTACAAATCTATAGGCCAGTAAACATGATTTTGAGTCCTGGGGAAAATACAGAATATATTATTAAAGGTGTGACTAGCTAAAATCTAGAAAAGGATTTCTTCATAATTAAGAGTCAACATTGCTTCAATAACAGATCTTACCAATCAAACGTTCTTTCGCTTCTTGGCCAAGTTACTTAGTTAACAGATTAGGAGAATGCTAAAGATACAATCAAAGGCTTTTTATCAAAGCCTTTGGCAAAATATCTCCTATTATTATAATGGAAAATATAGAGAAATGTAGCCTATTTAATGGTATGTAATTAATTGGATTTGGAATTGGTTAGTGGCTTAATCCACAGAATAGTTATTAGTGTTTGTCATCTTGGAAAACATTATAGTGAAATGGCCCAGGGATCTGTCATTATCCTTGAGCAGTTCAACGTCTTTATCAGTGACTTAGATAAAAGTATAGGTTATTTTATGATAAAAGCCAGAGGGGATAGGGAATATGTTATACGATATAGGATGCAAAAAGATATCAGTAGAACAAATGTTGGATTAAGGGTAAAAAGACAAATATAATAGGAATAAATATAAAATCTTAGATTTCGGTTCAATAAATTATGTCCAAATAACAGATAGATACAGATAGATATCATTTCTTTTGAAAAATATAATATAATAACTACTGAACTGAGAAATCAGTGTGAGTCAATAGTGTGGCATGGCAGTAAAACCAAAAGATGAAATTCATCCTTAGGCTTCTTTGAGATGTAAAGATCCCAAAGCTAAGGATCCTTCTAATACTCTGTCCTAGTCAAAAGACAATTGAAATGAAAAGATTCAAATACAGAGGTCAGCGAGAAACCCATTATCTCAAGTAACTCTTAAAGCCACTTTAGAGCACAAAGAGATTCAAGAAGGCTAGGCAATGAAAAATGGAAACTAAAGGGATGGGTGGGCAACCCCTCCACCGTGGGCTGAACTTTGAACAACAACAGCAAGAGTGCCAGAAACTCCCTGGTTACCTCATCTCCCTGCTCATGGCAGGTTTTCCTTCCATCCCCCTTAAGTTTGGGTCTCCTTGATAGGCATTTCCTTTCAGTAGGAGGCATCTCCATGAAGTAGCTGTCTCCCTGTGTTGGTCCTCTGCTTGGCTGGAGCTGCACCCTCTCCTTAGGAGGCTGCCTCAATTAGGGGCTGCCACTCCCCTCTTAAGCTGGAGTCTCCCTTAAACTGCATCTCCCTAAACGGGAACAGGAGCCTGTTTGGTATGTTGTGTTGCATGTAATAAATGCCTATACTTGATTTGGAGACAGCCTGAGTGAATTTTTCAAGACCATCTTGTATCCCAACATTGTGGGATGTCCCTGAACATCATCAGCAATATTATGTTTAGTTTGAGATGCTGCATTTTAGAAAGGTCATTGATAAGCTGGTGAGTATGCAGATAAAGGCAGTAGAATATGGAAGAGCCTCAGGATTATGACATATTAAAATTATTTTAATTTTTATTAAATTCTGACTTAAATAGCATCTTCTCCAAGAGATAATTTCCATATGCACACATATGTATATGTATGTTATATATGTATATATGTGTATATACACACACACAAAAGAAAAGAGAAAAAAAAAGATGATTATTTGTGGAATCACAAATCTTTGCTTTGTACTGGCTACATGTTTTAATAGATAAGTTCAATACATATATATCTTTACATATACATGTGTATTTATATCTGCATCTATCTATATTGCTTTTCAGTATAGATATTCAATGTATTTCTTTGCATTTCTTTGTTTCCTTTGGGATTTCCCTCTGTACCCTTCTACTTTAAGAGCTACTTCAGTGACTTTCCTCTATCTACCTATTTTTAGCTCATTCATTTATTCACTTGGTTTTTGTTAGCACTCTATCTGATGAGGTTCAGACTCTGGGAACTTCCTTGAGCTCCCCTGGAATTTCCTCACTTAACCTGGCTTTTCATCCTCAAATTGATCTCTTCCTGTATCTCCTCACAGAATCTGGCCTTTCATACACAAATCTGTGATCATTGTCTGTTATCCCTTGATTGCCCTACCTGCTTCCCACCCAAACCCTCCATTGTCTATCTCCTGATAGCCTCCAGCTGTTACCAGCCTTTGATCCTCCTTGGACTTCTCTTCCAGACCCTTCCTAAACCCCTCCTCCCATCACCCTGGACTACCAGACCACCCCCCCATATCCCTCCTATACTCTTTTCTGTATTTAAGTCCCACCTTACCTCCATGAAGGCACTCAGATGCAATCCAGCTCAGACTCTGTCTAGCTGGGATTGTGTCTGGCCCGCTTGTGGATACAAGCATCACAAATGCTTAGGCTCCTTAAGAGGCAACCCAATTTGGCGAATCCTTAATAAACTTTGTTTTCTTTGGCTTTAAGAAGGCTTGAGTTGAATTCATTCAAGCATGAACCGGACCGTCGATATTTTGGGGTCCCTATTGCCCTAAACCTCTTCATATCCAGCTAAAAATTCACTGCAAAACCTCTTTGTTAAAATAAAAATAAGAAAATTCATTCCTTATACATATAAGCATGGTCAGGCAAAATAAATTCTCACATTTTCCCTTTTCAAAATTATGTCTCATTTTGAACTATAGGTCCATCTTTCCTGTCTCAGAATGTGGGAAGAATTCTTCATTATCATTCCCTTGGAGACATAGTTAGTCATTATAATGATCAGATTTCTTCTATTTTCTTCTGCTTTATCTACTATGAGTCCATTTGTACCAGTCTTCCAGGATTTATTTTGTCTGAACTATTCCTTTATTCATTTGTCATGGAACATTACTATTCACTACATTTGTATAATATACTTTGTTCAACCATTTCCCAAAGATGGGCACCCCTTTTGTTTTTAGTTCTCTAGAACAGAAAGAGCTACTAAAATAGGTTTGTACATTTGGGTCTTTGTCCTCTTTCTTTGATCCTTTGAGAGTATAGGCTTTGTAGTGGGATTGCTAGGTCAAAAGTAATATGAAGATTATTCATAGGAACCAGGGAATTTTAGTTTGGAGAGAGCAAGATTAAAGAGAGATCAAAACCACTTTCTGCTAGTATTTGAAGGGCTCTCCAATAGAATAGGGATTGCAGTTGTTCTTCTTGGCCCCAAAGGGGAGATCTGGTAGACAGAGAGAGGTGTTTCAAGGAGACTGATTTAAGCTCAATATAAGGAAAAACTTCCTAAATAATAGTATTAACTTAAAGTAGAATGGGTTAGTCTCTGCCCTACTTGTTCCCCCAAGGGGCTGGATTTCCCTTTGAAAAGATTTGCAAATAAAGGCTGGATAAGCACTTGTTGGACATATTCTGTGTAGATGAAGGTCAGATATGACGGTCTTTGCAATCCCTTTCCAACTTTTAGAGTCTGATTCTATTTAGAGCAAACAGAACATCTTGCCCCTTTAAACCTTTTCATATTTAGCTGATTTTATTTTGTCAACAATCCAGTAAGAGAAATGAGACATAATCACCATGTCTCCTGATTGGAGATTATGAGGAAATATAAAGAAAGAAAAAAGAAAAAATGAAATTTTAAGTGGTTTCCTTAAACCTTAAACAGGACTTTGTTTCTAATAGTAAAGATACTTTTAAAAGTGGATTTATGTGTTTTTCATTTTGATAGTCTTTGCTTTGTGGGAAGGAATGGAGGTAGTTGAATATGTTGGGAAAGCATCAAAACCTATGACTATAGATACAAAATGCTTCCTATTTAGGAAATGGGCCAATGAATAAACACATCTCTCTGCTCTCATTTCACTACAAAAGCATACAACGTATGAACCAATATAATTTGCTTTGACACACCATCATTATTTGTTTAGATAAATTAATAAACAGCACCTTTGGGTGCTGGCAATCTATTCAGGTGCTGTCATGTCTGATTAGAATATCAGCCTAAAGGTAATAAAACAAGAGAATGCATTAATATATGAGGGCTCCCTTTGTTTACTTAATGTGGAACAATTACTACTTATTCATTCCACCAATCACACTTTTCTGTGAATGATTCGCCCTCTTGCTTGCAGCATTAACATGAAAAGGGCCATTAGTCACATTTTATTGTGGCCCACAGCTCTTATTTCCTGTGAGTTAGAGGAGCTGGGGTGATTTACATAGGAAACATGGAAGCTCACTAATCTAGTTTGTTCAAAAGATGTATGATTAGCAATATTAGAATGAGAAAAATATCCCATATGAAGTCTCTCTAAAAATTGAAATCGGAAATATTACATAGAATAATTGTGACAACATTTGACAAACCTACTAGAAAGATATTTCATATCAAATATTAAACAAAGTCATCTCTGGTTATTTATCAATGTTACAAATTTGGGTCTTACAAAACCTCCATTAAGTCAATAAAACTTCATATTAATTTATTTTTTGCATGTTAATTGTAGGAGAGGAAGGGAGAAAGGGAGAAAAAGGGAGATGAGAAGAGGAGGGAAGGGAAGAGGACAAGAGAGAAGAGGATAAGAGAGGACAGGAAAATGAAGAGGGAGAAAAATGGAGAGTAGGGTAGGGTAGGAGAGTAAACATGATATAAAGCTGATTTCAGAGGCAGGAAGATCTATCTATATTTGTTTTGCCTCCTCATATTATCAGATAACTAATGGTGCAGTGGAGAAAGTTGCAGTTAGGAAGACCTAAGTTCAAATTTTGCCTCAGATACTTACTGAATAACTTTGGGCAAGTCACATTATCTTGAAATGCTTAATTCCCTCATCTATAAAATGGGAATAATATAGTAGATCCTTTCAAGGGGTTTTATGAAAATCAAATAGAAAATGTTTAAAATACTTTGTGAACCCTGAAATGCTTTATAAATGGTAGCTATTATTACACTGACTATGACTCTGGGGAAGTAAATGAGCTCTTAGTGCCTCACTACCTGTCCAAGCCTATACATTTCACAACAGTTGTTAAGGATCTGCACTAGTTGAGAGGATAACTTTCCTAGGTGTTCTCTAAATAAATGAAACCACAAGAAATCATATCTCATTAATCACTACCACCACCAAAAATCACAGACTTTGTACATTTATTAGTAGATGTTTTCTGTCAAATATTCTCCATGAAGATACAAATTTTCTTGTATTTTGCATTATCATTCTTAATTATTTCTTAACTGTGTCAGGTAAGACAGTATTTTTCTGTCAACTGAGCATTTTCTTTTCAGTCAGTCAAATATGATTTTCCACAGACAAGACCAATTCACTCATATCCTTTTGGTAGACATTATTTGAATATCCCAGTGTTCAATTCACTTTTCTATTTTGTATTTGTATAGATTGGTCTCCTTCCATGCACTCCATGCAATGGAAACAGGAATAATTTGACATTATCACCCACTTTTCTTTCTGTGATTTTAAAAGGAACCAAATGCTATTTCATTAATTTTTATGATACTTCTCAAGTGCAAAAAAGGGGCAGTTAATATCAAGCTCTTTTTAAATGAGGGAAATAAGGACATAAGACTTTAAAGGAAATTGTTTTATTTAATAAAAACTTCAATTAGTATTTACAAATTTCTGACCACTTTATCTTTGGGATTTGGGACTGAGAAATTAGAATTCCTAGAAATTCTCAGGAAATCCTCAAATTGCAAGTTATTCTGTATTTACATAATTTGCGCGTGAACACAATAAAAAACATCATTTTGTGTAAAAGTGTCTCATGAAAACTTTCAGAGATTTTCTGTAAAATGATATAATAATAAACACATGCTTTATGAGGATGAAGATGATGAATCAATTTATGTGATTTAAAACACATTTGGCAATAAGATTTTGTCTTTTATTATCATGAATATCTTCATCTAGTAGTATTTATGAAGAACTGTGGCTTAAAACAAATATTCAAACACTAGAAATTGCCAATAAATATTATTAGATATTGTTCAGAAGTAAAAATCTTCATATCTCCCAGCAAAGTTAGCAGCACTGAATAGAATCAGGTGATGAAATGTCCAATTTAAGGAGTTATTTTGTTTCTAAAAGTTATTTCTTAGAACACTACTCATCGTATTTGTATATAATGGAATTTCTTAAAAATGTTAACCTTAAGGTCATTGACTTTGACTTCCCATCAACATTTTCTACTTTTGTTTTTGTCTTGACATTTTCAAATTGCTTCAAATTAGGATTTAACTGAGCTTCCCTCTTTTCCCAACAGATGGCAAAATCGTCACCAGGTGGTCATGGAAGTAGACAAAGAATCTTTTAAAAGGGTTTAATTCCTTTGAGAAATTAATAACTCCCTGGGCATATTAGGACAGGTAAACAAAGGAAATAATATATTCACTGATATGTTGAGGGCTTTCAGAGAGAAAAGAGGGGGAGTTCATTTAAATTCCAAGTTAAAAAATGTCAAGACTACCATGAAATGTAAATTATGGAACTGACTGGGAGCTAAGCTAAGGTGATGGAGAGAAGCCAGGACGTTGCCTGAGCTCTCCCCAGTTTCCCTAAGAAACACCATTAAATCAAGTCTCTAAATGGATTCTGGAGCCACGGAACCCACAAAGTGATGGAAATAATTTCTTGGCTTAAGATAACTAGGAAGAACTTCAGGAAAAGGTCTGTGTCACTTGGGTAAAAGGGGAGCATGATCCAGCACAGTTGGTGTGCAGAGAAAAAAAGAGTGGGGGACTTTTTGCCACAGCACAGATCAGCAATCAAGGCCTCTCAGTTATAATTCAGAAGGGTAATGGCACAACTGGCCAACTGTGAGGCCTCCAGCCCCAGCAAAGAAGGCAAATTGCCAGCCTTTAAACCTTGGCACTATGGGAGTGAGTAAGCCAGGCCACCACAGTCTAGTGAGCAAGCTGTCAGCACCCGAGGCCCTGGTGTGGAAAGGCAATGACCAGGTCCCTGACCCCAGAACAAAAAACTTGTAACAATGCACTCTGTGCCTTAGGAACACAGCTTAACTTTAAAAAAATGAGCAGAAAAACCAAAAATAGATGCCTGATCATAGAAAACTACTATGGTGGCAGAAAAGATCAAAATGCAAAATAGTAAGTGGCAACAATGTCAAAATGGCTATGTGTGAAGCCTCAAAGGGGAATATGAATTGATCACAAGCCCAAAAATTCCCCTTGGAAGAGCTCATAAAAGATTTTAAAAATTAAATAAGAGAAGTAGAAGAAAAAAGTAGGAAAAGAAATGAGTGTTATACAGGAGAATTATGGGGAAAAGATAGTCAATAAATTGGACAAGAAAGCACAAAAATTGATTGAAGAAGACAACTCCTTTAAAAATTGAACTGACCACAGTTAATAATCATAATTGTGAATCTGAATGGAATGATGTCTCCCATAAAACAGAAGGAGATAACAAAGTGGATTAGAAAGCAGAATCAAACAGTATGTATTTACAAAAAACACATTTGAAGCAGAGAGAAAAGCACAGAATAAAGGTAAAAGATTGGAACAGAACACATTAGCTTCAGCTGAAGTTGAAAAAAAAAGGCAGGAGTAGCAATCCTGATCTCAGACAGAGCAAAAGCAAAAATTAAAAAAAAAAATAGATCTAATTAAAAGATATAAGGAATGAAAATACTTCTTGCTAAAAGGTACCATAGACAATGAAGTAATAGCAATACCAAACATATATGCACTAAGTAGTACAGCATTCAAATTCTGTGATAAATTAAGTGAGTTACAAGAAGACAGAGAAAGAAGTATAAGTTACGTTGATAGGTTTCACCCATTTAAGCAGGAAGACAGTCAGATATACAAACAGAGGCTTAGACTGAGTATGATGGAATGATTTTGCACCTTTTTCAGGTAAAATGGAGGGATAATTATTTACCTTAAAAAACTACATTAAGGATATTTAGCAGCAAAATAAAACGGACGTTGTTGGACTTTGAATCAAGAAAATCATATATTCTGCTTCAGATACTCAGTGTAAATGTGACCTCAGGTAAGTCATATAACATTTCTGAGCCTCAGTACATTACCTGCAAAATGGGAATAATGAAGTATTTCCCTCACAGCATTATGAGAATGCAATAACAAAAATGTAAGTAAAGTGTTTTACCACGCTTACGTAAAGTGCTATGTAAGTATTATTTATCACTCTTTGGATTACTATACATTTGGAGAGTTTAGCTGATATGGATATTTGACACAGTTTCAGAGGTCAAAGGCAATACTATAATGTGTCTAATTCATGCATATGTATATATATGTGTATATATATGTGTGTGTGTATACATACATACATATGAATTATGTAATCCTAAGTGAACAGGTATCTGGCACCATGGATCACTCATTCTATGACAATAAGACTAGCCTCTTGGGGCCCTCCTAGCCCCAGGCTATTTTGCCTCTGCGTATGTTCTTTGGTAGAATTTGGCTCATTGAATAAGAAAATTCAAGTCATAAATATTCAAGTTTTGAATATGTTCCTGTCAGTTGTATTTTCTCCTTAAAGCTTATATTTGAATATACTTTTCAAAAGAAATGAAAAAAGAGACATTTTTGTGATTCTTAGCATCATACTTATAATATGTTATTATTAAACTCACTCACAAGGGAGCATCAGTAATTGCTTTGGAAACAGTAGTCTGTATTAAAGAGGGATTTAACTACACAGATCTGCTCTCTGTAAATGGGGGGAAAGATAAATAGTTCAATAAAAAATAAAACAAATATAGAATATTTTGGTGACTGGATTGACTGGAACACATTTGAATTTAAATATTTCCTGTGAAATAAAACCATTTTTGTCACTCATAGAAACAGTACAAATGCATCTTTCTGTGTGCATGTGAGTGCCCCTTTTGGGGAGTTTATCCCAATGAGAGTTCAAAAGTTGGGTATAGGAGGGACCAAACCATGTTTCAAAGTACTCTGAAATCTTAAAACTGTTACTCATGAAATCTCATCACATCTTTGCCTTTTGATAGTCAGCCAGTACACACATTTACTGAAAGAAAAAAAATATATGTATTTAAATGCCAGTAAGACATTTTACACTAAGAATAAAATAAATATTACAAGAATTATAACAACCATATTCATTAGTATCATGATAGTGACAAAACATTCTTTCCACAAATCTAGGGTATGGTCCCCTAGAACTATACTTTGCATTTGCCATAAGAATGGAACACACACAGAGTATACTATACCTTTTGGAAATATATGTGGCCAAGAAAACTCATACCGCCTACACTGCAGTTGTTATATGGTACTGCTAAGCTTAGGTTTTTTTTCTTTTTCCCCTGTAATGATGTTCTCATACTGCTCCTTCTTAGCCCCATTTCTCTTTTGGGTATGTCTGCACTGATCAGTAACCTGCCTTCTAATAGCCAGAGCCAGTTCTCTAGACTCACAAAGCTCCTCTTATCTTCTGTATTGCCTGATGGTCTACTTCCTTTTGGAAAGAATGAAATGAATGAACAGAAAGCAGCTTACCTGCTTACCATGTCTCAAACAACATATTAAGTGGTGGGGACACAAATTGAAAAAGAAAACAATGTCTTTGAGAAGTATATATTTAAATTATAGAAATTAAGCCTGAGAATTTGACTCTATTGAAAGACATTATGACCTTGTAGGAGAAAGTGGGGAGAGAGAAAGAAAAGGAACCTTCTCATTGTCCAGTGAGACATGATTTGCTCTCATGTCCTGGGCTCTCTTTCAGAGCTCATGTCCTATCTTCCTTCTCAGTTCCCAGAACTCCTATCCTTTAGAGTTGCCTTTTGTCTTGAATCATACTTTATAGAGTGTATCTTGTTTTAAAAATGCCAGTACATTGGTACCTGATCCTTTGATGGACACTCTCGCTAATTCTGTCAAACTTGACTGAAGAACTGTACACTTCTTAAAGGGACAGTTTCTTTGTAAAAACCTTAAACATTCCTTATATTTCTATATAATTTTACCAGGAGGGTTATGGGGGTGGTAGATAAGTTGTGTAGGAGTATCCTTTTCAACTTCCCCCCAAATTACATTTTTATCTTATCCTCTTTCTCCTATAAGTCAGTCATGTCCTTAAATGCATTCCTACTCCCACAGAGTTTCTCCTCCCTCAGATACCTCATTCCCATCCGAAATTACATAAACTTGAAAGTTGCATAACCACTTGAAACAATCATACCCACATACCCAGGCTTCCCTTTACAAGCGATGATATAGAATTGAGAAATAGCTGGTTTAGTTTAGTGTTGCATGATTCTAGTGACTGTGGAGTCAAACAAAATTAAAAAGATCTAATGATGATAATGGTGGTGGTGCTGGTGATATATAATAGACGTTTGTTTACTTGACCATATGATGTCATTTCCAGACTGGTATATGATAAGAATGTGACTATAAAATACCCCTTTAGACACAGAAGGGATGATGGCACAAGGACTGTAGAATATTATCAAAACATGATCCCCAATTACCACAAGAACACTAGTAATTATTATTTCCTTTCAGGTTTTATAATATAAGGTCTTCATTTTTTCCTGTTCTCTACTAAAACATGATTATCCTCCTGAGTGGCTCCCATTTTTTTTTTTTTTGATGTAATGACATAGACAACTCAGAACCCAATTCTCTTCTTTCCTTAGAAATTTTTTTTGTTTTTGTTTTTAAGCTTAGTGTGTTGGTTTCTAATTTAAAGTAGATATTCTTTGTTTTAAAAGGAGAATGTCTTTTAGGTAGTGACTATCATCCAACCTGCCTACTATAGCTCCTGGCTAACATCTGTGGATTTTGCTAAAAACAATAAAAAGTTAAAGACTTGCCTTTTCTAGAGTACAAGCTGATTTGCTGCTTAGAGTCCCAGATATTCTCTGGTCATGACATATGGGAATATCTAAGGTTGATCTGATTAAAACCACTGAATAATGAGCACACAGTCTTAGCAGGCAAGTTAATGTCTCAGGTCCAAAGTAGACAATAGCATGGGACAGATGCATTTTAGTTTAGCTCAGATGTTTACTATTAACTTGACTATAGTTATAGAATTCTTTGCCGTTAAAAAAAGAACTGCCAATGTTTATTTATAGTCACCTCACCATCTCAAATATCAATAGAAACCAGATATCACAGATTGGCCTAAAAAAAGGAAAAATCATGGTATACCCTCTTGCACAGCCTACCTCTATAAATGAAGTAGGTACCCTGATTTATCTTTGACATGGTTTTTATATCTTAAACTATGATAAAAAACATATTAAAATCATCCAAGGCTAGAGTTTCAAAACTCATATCAGACTATGTCTGCAGAATATAAATCATATCAGAACTCAGTCAAGGAGGCATTCTGCAACAGTGAACAGGGTGCTAACTTTAAAGTCAGAGGACCTGGATTCAAAACCTGGCTCAGCCTGAAATTTTAGGCAAGTTACTTGATATCTCTCAGTCACAGTTTCCTCATCTTTAAAATGAGGAAGTAGGGCTATTTAAGCTCTAAAGTTCTTTCAAGGTTAAATAAATAATGCTAATAATTTTTTTTAGGCTATTGAAGTTAAGTGACTTGCCCAGGGTCACATAGCTAATAAATATCTGGTAGTGGTTGTCCTTCATTCTTGAAGAGGACCAAAATGACATCACTGTACTAGAGCCAAGTTTCAGTGTGTGTAACTGTGGCTGATAAGAGCAATAAAAGCTCAGAATGCTCTACTACAGGTCAGGTATAAATAGTCTATGAGAACACTTGTAGTGGGTACTTGAAATTTATGCATCCTGCATTTCTTTTGAGCCATTTCCATTCTGCTTTGCTCATAGAGCACAACACCTTCTCTGATGTGGGCACATAATGCTGAGCAGGCCTGTGCCAGTGTCTCCCATGTCACACAATCAATTCCAAAGTTCTTAAGCAAGACCTTGAGAGTGTCTTTGCATTGGTTGTTCTGACCACCATTTGAATGCTTGCCTCTATAAGTTCTCCATAAAACAGTCTTTTTGACAAACATATGTTTTGCATTCTATCAACATGGCCAGCCCTTCAGATTTGCACTCTCTGAAGCAGAGTATGAATGCTTGGCAGTTTATTTCGAGCAAGGACCTCAGTATCTGCTACCTTATCCTTCCAGGTGATCATCAAACTCTTCCTAAGACAATTTAATGATGGCATGCTGGCCTGGGTTCTAGATAGAAGACAACATTCTCGTGCCTTCCCAGTCACCAATGGGGTGAAACAAGGCTGTTTTCCCATGATTTATAATATACTGTTTTCAGGCATGTTGTCAAATGCTTTCAATGACGATGAACAGGGCATCAAGGTCATCTACCACAATGATGGTAAATTCCTCAACTTGAAAAGGCTACAAACCAAGACCAACCAAAGTAGAAGGATTGTTGGTGCATGATTTTCTGTTTGTGGATGTTTGTGCACTCAATGCAGCCTCTGTAGCTGAGATGCAACAAAATATGGATCAATTTTCTGCTGCTTGTGCTAATTTTAGCCTAACACTTAACACTTAAGAAAACACAGGTGCTCCATCAGCCACAACCATACCATCTGTACGTGGAACCATCTGCTATGGTAAATGGAGAAGTTTTGAATGCTGTGGATAAGTTCACTTACCTTGGTAGTATACTTCCCAGAAACATATACATTGAAAATGAGGTTGAAACATGCATTGCCAAAGCTAGCTTGGTGTTTGGGAGGATCCAAAGAAAAGCATGGGAGAGAAGCAATATTATATTGACTACCAAAATGAAGGTCTACAGAGCCATTGTGCTGACTTCATTGTTGTATGCCTGTGAAACCTGGACAGTATACCAGTGCCATGCTAGGAAACTGAATCTCTTCTATTTGAATAATTATCTAAAGCTGTATTTGAATTCTGGTCCTCTTGACTTCAAAGTGATAGTCTATCCACTCTACCACCTAGCTGACCCCTCTAATCCTAGAATCTTGAGATCAATATCATCTCTCATACCAATTTAAAATCAAAGCAGGTGGTACCCCAAGGTTTGGGAGAACTTTAGGAAGCAAGAGGATAGGGTGGCGGAAGCTGTGGAAGAGACCTGGATTTGAATACCACTGTAGATCTCTGCTACCTCTATGACTCCAAGAAAGTTACTAAATCTCTCACCTGTAAAATGAAATAGTAATCATAATGCCTACCTGATAACACTTTTCAAACTTGACAGTGCTTTGTAAATGGTAGATATTTTTACTTATGATGCTATTAAACTTTTCTCCATTAGCTTCTTTTTGCTCTTATTTAATGTCCTTTAGTTGCTTCAAAATTGAATCCTATAAACCACAATTTCCAATTTTAGATCTTTAGAACAGCTTTAAAGAAGTGAATTAGTACATATCTGTAAGGCAAAATGATACACAAAGGAAACTAAGCAAATCAGCACAGCCTAAACCCTCCAACTGGAAGAACACCAACCTAAGGGATTGAATTCTTTTTGCTTTCTCCTTGAAGAGAGATAAATTAAAAGAAATGAATGCTGGCATGCCAATTTTTTAAACCAGGATGTGCCAGAATACTTAGTTTATGTTAATGGGGAAATAACTTTGTATAAATGTTTCCTAACAGCATAGAGAACACTGGAAAAAAAAATGTAGAATCTTGAGGGAGTTAAAAAGAAAAGTTCCTGATGATAAGAACAATATGTTCTTAACAAAAGTTGTGACAAAATTCTTATTTATAAAATTACAAACCAACATTTAGGCATTTAATCAAATAATAAATAAAATCAGACTATTAAAGATATCTTCTAAACAGTTCTTTCATAGGTAGTATAAATTGAGAATTATTCTTTGAATTCCCTAAGTAAAAACCTCTTTAAAAGAAAAGAATTCTTCCCTCTATCCAAATTCCAACTCTAAGTAGCTGACAGGAAATAAAATGGTGGTTTTTTTCAAAGAAGTGTGTGGTGATTAGGATGGCAATATGTAATACTACTATGGATCCATGATCTAATTGATATGAATTTTTTTTCAATTGTGTATATTCCAACCCATTCATACCTCTCCATCTTCTATGATTCAGAACAGGTCCCTCCCATAGGTTTGCAGTCCAATAGAACTCCACCCAAAGAGCAGAGGGCATCCTCATCATCCTCATTCTCTCTTGATTTTGAAAGAATATCAATGGAGCACACAGATTATCCCTTGACTTGAAATGTGAATAGTGTATTTCAAAAAAATAAAATCTTTGATATCATCCAAATGAGGGAAAGAAATCAAATAATTAAAACCAGTATGTCTGTTGCTTTAGGACCAGATAAGTTCAATTTTGAGAATCTCATAATTCAGAGGGTTAGATTGCAGGGGATGATTTTTTTTCTCTTCCTGTGCAGCTTTTATCCTATATTCAAATCATATCTCTGACCTTTTCTGTCTGTGTACATTTGGGCAAGACACTTAACTTTTTTTAGTTCTAAGGTTTGTTTGTTTGTTTTTTTTTAAATGAAATTGTTGGAATAGATGACTTCTAAAGTTCCTTCTGAGATGCATGAAGCTATTAATTTCTCTTGATCTCTAGCAAACCTTTGGAAGAGAGTTTACTCAATGTACCTGAGAGCTTACTTGAGATCCCTTGATATTGTATGGATTCCTGTTGTGCTCATGAGACTACCCATCAAATATCTCTAATTTCACTACATGATTAATCAACCCCCTTTACCTTTCATATATTTCATTAATAATATATTTGATCTAATCCTAAAGAATGGGTGGGTCAAATAACAAATCATATAAATAATCAATAACTTCATCAAAGATAATGACAATAATAAGATAAGATACCACTTATGGGATGCAGTCAAAGGAGTTCTTGGGGAAATTTCAAAACTCTAAATGATTACATGAATAAAACAGATAAAGAGGAGATCAATGAATTGAGCACGCAACTAAAAAAGCTAGAAAAATAACTAATTAAAATTCCCTGATTACATAACCAATTAGAAATTCTGAAAACCAAAGGAAAGATAAAAACAACTGAAATTAAGAAAACTATTAAGCATACAAAGGAAATTAAAAGCTGGTTTTGTGAAATAAAAAACACAATAAAACAGATAACCTTTGGTTAACTTGATTAAAAACAAGAAAGAAGAAAACCAAATAACCAGTATCAAAAATAAAAAGGGTGAATTCACCAACAATGAAGAGGGAATTTAAACAATAATTAGGAAAACTGATAATAATTTGACAATAATAATAAATCTGACAATCTAAGTAAAATGATGAATATTTACAAAAATATAAATTGCCCAAATTAATAGAAGAGGGAATACAATATTTGAATATCCCTGTTTCAGAAAAATAGAAATTGGACAGCCCTCAATGAACTCCTTAAAAAAATCTCCAGGTCCAAATGAAATTAGAAATTAATTCTGCCAAACAATTAAAAGATTAACTAATTAATTATATTACCATATAAACTATTTGTAAAAAGTGGCAAAGGAGTCCTACCAAATTCTTTTTATGTTATAAGTATGGTGTTGATATCTAAACCAGGAAGAGCCAAAACGGAGGGAAAATTATAGACTAATTTTCCTAATGAAAACTGTTGAAAACAATTAAATATTAGTTAAAAGGTTTTAGCAACTTCTCATAAGAATAAAACACTATGATGAAGTGGCAGTTACACAGGGAATGCAGCGCTGGTTCAATATTAGGAAAACTGTAATCATAATTGAACTTATCAATACCAAAATTAACAGAAATGATTTTGGTCATCTTAATAGATGCAGATGAAGCTTTTGACAAAATATGGCATTCTTATTAAAAAAAAAAAAAACACTAGTGTGCATAGGAATCAATGGAGTTTTCCTTAAAATGACAAGTAGCATCTAATCTAAAGCCATTCCTAACATTATATGTAATGAAGATAAGCCAAAAGCACTTTCAGTAGAATCAGGGGTGAAATAAGGATGTGCATTATCACCACTGTTATTCAATATTGTACTAGAAGTGTTAGCCTTAACAATACGAGTAGAAAAAAGAAATCACTGGAAAAGGTTAGGTACATAAGACACAGTACTTGATGACTATAGTAATCTACTGTTAGATACACCAAAAGACTCCAGCTTCTGAGATAAGAATTTAGTATTTGACAAAAACTGCTGAGAAAACTGGAAAACAATATGACAGAAACTAGACAGTGATCAACATTTTACACCGTAAACCATGATACTATAAGCAAATTAGGAGAACTAGGAATAGTTTACCTCTCATATTTATGGAGAACAGAAGAATTTATGACCAAACAAGTGATAGAGGACATTATAAAATGCAAAATGGAAAATTTTGATTTCATTAAATTAAAACATTTTTGCACAAAGCCAGTGCAACCAAGATTAGAAGGAAAGCAGAAAGTTGGGAAACTTTTTTTTTTTTTTTTTACTGCTTGTATCTCCAATAAAGGCCTCATTTCTAAACTATATAGAGGACTAAGTAAAATCCACAAAAAGACAAGTTATTCCCCAATTGATAAATTGAACAGATAGTTTTCAAATGAAGAAGTCACTATTGATTAGGGGCAAATGCAAATTAAAACAACTCTGAGGTATCACCTCACACATCTGAGACTGACTAATTTGACAAAAAAAAAAAAAAAGAAAATTATAATGTTGGAGAAAATGTAGGAAAATTGGAACACTGATACAATGTTGGTAGAATTGTGAACTGATTCAGCCATTCAGAAGCACAATTTGGAACTATAGCCAAAGGTCTATTAAACTGTGTTTACCTTTTGACCCACCAACAGGACTACTTGGTCTGTATCCCAAAAGATCACAAAAAAAGGAAAAAGTACCCACATGTACAAAAATATTTATAGCAGCTTTTTTTGTAGTGGCCAATAAGTGGAAATTGAGAGGTGCTTATTAATTGGGGAATGGTGGGAGAAGTTGTGGTATATGAATGTAATGGAAATAATATTGTTCCATAAGAAATGATGAACAGGTCAGTTTCTGGAAAATGTGGATTTATATGAACTGATGCTGAGTGAAGTGAGTAGTACCATAAGAACACTGTCCACATTAACAACAACATTTTGTGATGACCAATTTTGATAGACTTAGCTCTTCTAAGCAATAGCATGATCCAAGACAATTTCAAAAGACTCATGTTGGAAAATGCTATCCACATCCAAAGAACTATGGAGTCTAAATGCAGATCAAAGCACTCTATTTTCTCTTTTTTTCTCATGCTTTTTCACTTTTTTTCTGATTCTTTCACAACACAATTAATGTGGAAATGCATTTAATATGTTAGTACATGTAGAATCTATATCAGATTGCATGCTTTCTTGGGAGGGGAAGGGAAGGAAGGAGAAAAATTTGGAATTGAAAAGTCTTTAAAAATGAGTATTGAAAACTTAAAAAATAACATATTTGACATAATTTTCTTGCCTGATTCTGTGCTAATGATATAACCTACCACCACTCACTATTTTTATTGAGATACAAAGATAAAGTAGGACGTAGTCTCTTTCCTAAACAAACTCCTAATTAAATGGAGGACATATGATGCAAGCAAGTAATTCTGTTCAATTCTAAGGAAAAATGTTATAAATTCAAAGTCCAGGACTCCAAAAAGTGCTATCTGAAATCTGAGAAGGGAGAGTCTGTTTTCAGAGAAAATTTCATGGAGAATGTGCCTTTGAATGCAATGGATTTTAACCAATGCGAATGAAGGCCAAACTCACTTTAGTTTTGGGTGGCAGTTAAATAAAGTCATAGATACTGGTAAGGTTAGATAAAATGGGAGGAGTGAGTAATTCAATTTAGCTAGCATGTGGAGAACGTCAAAGGGAGCACTGTCTCAATAAGATTGAAGGAATGGTTTGAAATCAGATTTTGGGGAACTTTGAATGCCAAGCTAAGTGCCTAGATCTTATTTGATAGATTACATTGAGTGACTGTGGGAATTTGAGTAGATGTGATATGATCAGAGGAACATCCGAAAAAAAAAAAAGAAAAAAACTAGTCAGGGTGTAGTGTGAAGTATGGATTAGAAAGAGGAGGGACCAGAAACATGATGAAAAAAAGGAAAGTTTTACAGCGGTTTAGATGAGAGAAGATAAGTTCTTGAGGTATAATAATTATTTTAACAATGGAAAAGATGATATGAAGGTAATAATAAAATATACATGACTGGATAGGGAGCGTGAGGGACAGGAAAGAATTGAAAATGATTCTAAAGATTTTAGTCTGGGTGACATAAAATAAACAGAAATAGATATTAAATAAGAATCAAAAGTAAGTAGAATCTGTGTCATTCATTATGATTTTATGCCCAGCAGCTAGCATAGAATCTGGCATGTACTAAGTGCTTAATAAAGTCTTGTTGATTGCTTAATATTAATTTCTTAAATCAAAAAGTCTTAATTAATTATCTATTATGAGTGAAGTATAATACTAGTAACTAGAAATACAAAGATAAAGTGACAAACTTGTAAAAAGTCAGTTTTTTACTAGGGAAAAACACATAAGTAGATACAGTAACATTATATTTATATCCAAAGTAAAAATGGGGGCTGTGCATGCTAATAACTGAGGAGATCAGGAAAGATTTCATGTAGGAGGGAGCACTGAGTTTGATCTTTAAAGGAATCTAGGCAATCATGTGGTAAAATATATCCTGGAATTGTACCAGATCTTGTTTTCTTATTTAATTTATTTTTTATTGGTGAACTATGATTGATCACAGAAGACAAAAATAAATTTACAAAGCATATTCCCTAAAATCATATAAATAAAGCGACACGAAAGAGTAACTGCAATTGATGGCACCTTCAAGTGTTAAAATTGTATATTCACTGTGATTAAGTGATATATAATGTCATTTATTCTGATTAACCTGAGTTTCATTTTTGTTTGTTGTCTTTAAAAAAAAATTAATAGATTATAAAGGTCTTTTATGGAAGGTGCTAAGTTCTTCATAAACAAGTCAACCAAGTTTTGTTTTCATCTGATCACTCTGGTATATTTCCTCATGTTAGCATCTCCTGTGGGAAACATCTCCCCTTCCTGCCTTTTTAAACAAAAGAAAAAAATATGACCACTTACACACTGTCTTTTATTTCCAGTGTTCCCTAGGATTATGTTGACCTTGCTTACCTTCTCTTTCTTTGCTTCCCTTTAAGATTGTTTTTACTTAACCTTAATTTCAGGGAATAAATGATCATATGACTCAGTGAGGAAGCCAGAATCAATTGGGCCTGCGGAGGTGTGTTAAGTCCACAGGGTGATCTGAAAGTGAAAATTATGCTTTCCATTATAAAATATTACTATGAAGTACTTAAGCCTGAAAGATGTACTAAATTTTTACAGAGCACCACTGTTGTGAATCTATATTTTAAAGGACTGGAGTTTTTGTCTGTTACTGAATAAATTTTTATCCCTGAACAGAAATATAGCTACAGGAGCTCATAAATATGCTCTTTCCTTGTCCTGGGAGCTGATGAGATTTATCTTAATAAGAATCATAGGTTAGAGGCAATGACATAGAGTAACTTATAGTGATTAGGAGTATTTAGTTGTGAACTAGGAAAAAAAAAACAAAATATCATTCCTTACATTAAATGACATCTTTGTGGTGATCATTATAACACTAAATAGATTGTGAGATATCCAGACACAGAGAAAACTGTGTAGGGTTTTTTGTTCTCAATTGGACAGGCAGGGTTTTATGTTCTACTCAGGCACATTATCCATTTAGAGGGGATTTTGCTATTGGCAATATCATAGCTAAATGTAAACGTAAAAGAAAACTGCATTTTCCACTTGCTCTTTTCCCTACCATTTAAAAGAGATGAGTTTTACCCACAGTTGCATTTTTCAGTTCAGCAGCCCCAGTATGTATGTTGTTAAAGATGAATTGATGAGGTATTTAGAGTTAATGATCCAAATCCTATATTGCCATGATATTCACTGCATTAGTTTAAGAAAAGATATATAATCCCATGTGGTTGAATTTTTATTGATGCTTGTGATCGAACCACATCTTCCAAAGGTCATCCAGGTACTATAACTATGTCTCATATTAAATATAAATAACACAATGAAGTCCATTCCCTGCTCCTTAGCAAAACAATTGACAGGGTTTTGCTTTCTGCTTGCTCTTTTGCAATTTACCTGATAGTGGCTGGATGTGGTCCAATGCACATTCTCACCCTCACTGTACTCCCAGCTTTTCTGTTTTTGATAATTGCTTTTGCTCTGAATACGTGTCATTTTTCAAACAACTTGTTATCTGCTTGAATGCGAGCATATGGGCATATTATAAAATGATAATTTCTTAAACAGGTCACATCTCAGCAAGCACTCTGCAATAGATGAAAGGTACAATATGTATTTTACTTACAATTGGATAAAGACCAGAGAAATAGCATATGAACATCATCAATGACACGCATGACAGGAAAAGAAGGTAGCCTATGAGGAATGACTGATATATAGGCTCTATTCTCTATTGGTGTCCATGTAATATCAAAAGAATGAAATCCTTGTAATATCAAAAGAATGGATCCTCTGTGCTAGATTTATAGGAAGATGTGTAGGAGAGCTGTACAATGTAGATGGGTTACAGTATGCATCATTGTGAAGCGTGTCTATTGTAGTATAAAGGAAGTGGAAGGTTGGGAAAAAAAAGAGATGTTTTTTATTTCATAACAGAAAACATATAAAGAGTTTGTTTCATATCATGAAAGTTCTATAAATACATTATAAGTTTGTAATTTTATCTTGTGAACTCAGATCTTCCAAACATACTCATTAGAATTTCAGAGTATATAAGTCCTCCTACAATCAAAAAGTAATTTAAGATATGCCATCCCAAAGCATACCTTTTATATACTCCTAAATTTGTAAGCATTACATTTAGTAAGGAGTAAAAATTCACTTTAAATATATGGGTTTTATCAAACAAAACAATCATAATTAAAAGTGAATATATATAATTGACATTAATTTGTAATCGTAGTGATATGGTATCAAAGATTTTTGCTAAATTATGCTATCAGTGACTAATCCATCTCAAACTCTGTGTAAAATGAGAGCATTCACTGCTTAATTTTGAATTCCAAACCATTCATCTATATTTGGTTGTTGTTATTGTTACTGTTGTTGTTGTTTTATGTGTGTGTATGTGAGAAAGAGAGAGAAAGAGAGGGGGAGAGAGAGACAGACAGACAGAGACAGAGAGACAGAGAGAGAGAGTGCAGAGAGACAGAGAGAGTGCAGAGAGACAGAGAGAGGCAGACAGAGACAGAGGCTGTTAGGAATAGAAATAAAGAGAGAGAGAGACAGAGAAAGACAGAGAGACAAACAGCAAGAAAACTATTAAGGAGTGAAACAAAAAAAGGGGTTGAATTTGGGAAGAAATAGTAGATGAAAAGGATAACCAGAACTTGCCACATATGTCAAGGTTTTAGATGCTCATATCTTGGTAGTGTTGTGATAACTCAGCTATCAAGGAACTCAGTAATTGCAAATCTATTTTTTCTCAAAAGAAAATATACTCTGTTATAAAATAATTACATTACTGGGCAGAGATAGAGAGAGAGAGAGAGAGAGAGAGAGAGAGAGAGAGAGAGAGAGAGAGAGAGAGAGAGAGAGAGAGAGAGAGAGACAGAGACAGAGACAGAGAGACAGAGAGAGACAGAGAGAGAGAGAGAGGAAGAGAGAGAGAGAGGAAGAGAGACAGAGACAGAGAGAGAGACAGCAACAGAAACAGAGTTTGAAGAAACTTAAAAGTAGAAGGAAATTTAGAGGGTAGCCTATTCAGAAATTTGACAAGTGAAGGAACTAGACTCTACAGAGGTCAGATATATTGCACAAGGTTATATAGCCAGCTGGTGGAATCACTGGAACTAGAATACAGATATTTTGAATCTTGTAGCACTTTCTCCACTATACTATGCTTAAGAAAAGAGGGAACAAGGAAACAATTTCTCTTTCCCAAACTACCCTGGCCTAAAACTGATGTCTGCTTTACTTGAGGGGGGAAAAAGAAAAAAGATAGGCTGCCTCATGTGGTGTGAGAGGAGAATTTCTGAGTTTTCCAACCCAATATATGACAACAGATTAGATTTCAAGTATTAGAGTTATTGGCAGAATTTCATGTCATGAGGGTACATGTGCTTGTCCATATGATCTGAGAATAGTTAATCAGAAATAAGAAGTTAATATGAAATGTTTTTGCATGCTTTTTTAAATGGAGATTTTGAGCTCATTTTTACCATACTTCTCCACAACCAACTACTTTATACAAAACCTTAAAGAAGGAACAAGAGATAGGGTCCTTACTGATCTTTGATAATATTGAAAGTTTTTGTTGTTTGTCCTTTGTGCTGAAAGAGGACTAAAATGTCATCACAATGTTGGGGTCAATGTACAATGTGTCTGAATGTTGATGATCATACCAGTATGAGCTCATTAGGCTGTACCACAGGTAGGGAGCAAATGACCATTTGGGAGGGAGATGTCTCTAAATTTGCGTATCTCACATTTCTTTCAAGCTAAGGTATTTCTTCTTTGTACATAGAGCATAGCACCATCTTTGATGTGGGCACTCTATACTGGATGACCCTGTGCCAATGTCTCTTATGTCTCATATTGATATTAAAGTTCTTCAAAGAGACCTTGGGAGTGTCCTTGTATCACTTCTGACCACCATGTGAATACCTACCTTGTATGAGTTCTCCATAAAATAGTCTTTTAGGCAAATGTACCTTTGGCATTCCAAAAATGTGACCAGCCCATCAGAACTCTGTTGTCTCTAGTAGAGTTTAAATCTCAAGTTCATCTCAAGAGAAGACCTCAGTGTCCAGTATCTTTTCTTGCCAGATGATCTTCAGAATCTTTCTAAGACAATCTAAATGGAGGCAGTCCAAATTATCTCTCATGACACTGGTGGACTGTGTAGATTTCACAGGCATTCAACAGTGAGGATAGTACAACAGCTCTGTAGACCTTCAGTTTGGTAGTCAGTCTAATACCTCTTTTCTCCCCCACATTCTATTGGAGCTTCCTATGCTGTACTAGCTCTGGTAATGCATTCCAGTATCATTATCTATATGCACATGCCTAGAAAGCATACTGTCAAGTTGAATGAACTTATCCACTGCATTCAAAATTTCTCTATTTGCTGTAACCAGTGTTTTCACTCTTTTGTTTTCAGTTACTTGTTAGGTCAAAATTAGCACAAAAGGCAGGGAATCAACACATATTTTGTTGCATCTCAGCTTCAGAGACTGCACTGAGTGCACTATCATCTGAAAGCAAAAAGTTACACACTAACTCTCTTTTCGCTTTAGTCTTGGCTTGCAGCCTTTTCAAGACAAAAAAAAAAAAATACTGTCAGTAAGGTAGTCGACTTTAATGCTGTTTTTGTCCTTGTTGAAGGCATCTAACAACATCATGCTAAAAACATCATTCTAGAAAGCATGGGAACAAGCACACGGGCCCAGTTCCACTACATGGATGACTGGGAAAGAATCATTATCTTCCATTATCCTGAACACATACAAACCTGCCATCATCCTCTGAATTCAATATAATCATTTATGTTGTTTCTTCCCATCTTGTCCACAAAGATATCATGAAAGACTTATTTTAATGCCTTATTGAAATCTAAGTATATGTGTTTAGGTGTCATTTCCTTAATCCTTCAGTGTACAAGACCTATTAAAAAATAAAAGTAATGGATATTATCTGTCAAGATCCATACTGAATGAATCCCTGTTGTCTCCTACCAATCACCACTTCAAGGTGTGTTCATAGGCTATTTAATTATCTTTCCAAGGAGTTGGCCAGGATTGAAATCAAATTCATTAGTACAGGAGTGGGAACTATAATGGTAATTTAAGGTTAATGGTGGGTAGGGGAAAGAGTTAAAGATCCTCCCAGCCCATCAGTAGGCCTCAATAAAGTATTATTAATTTCTGTTGAGGCACTGGGTCACAGGGTCCTGCCCTCCAGCTCTGAAAAGTGTATAAATACTCTGACTTGAGGTTTGACTTTGGGGCTTACTCATTGGAAGTGTTTGGTCAGAAGAGACTCTGGGAAGCCACTACGAACTCCCCCAGCTTTGAAAACCCAGATGTTGGTGCTTCTCTCTGGTAACTATGTATGTATTGCTTATGGTCAGACAGTTTGGAAGCCCTATCTGCTGATCCTTATTTCTCTATTTGTATTTTCTCTGAATTTCAGGGTGCTGAGTTTTACCTCTGAACTAAGTGAATGATATATGTACTTGAATAAAATGATGATGACTCTTCAGAAGTTGCCTTTCCTTTTAGAAAAGCAGCTCTAAGCACCTGTACAGCAGCCCTCCTGTATATGGCAGAGTACTTTCTGATACATTATGGTATAGTCTCAGCAGGATTTGCAAACTAAAAGGAATGTATGGTGCTTTGTGGGACTGGGATAATTGTCTGTTGTTTCTCAGTTGTAGAGGCTATAGTTCTGGGGAGCCCCAGGAGGTGGGGATGGACAGAGTCAGGGCTCTGGTGGATTAGCCCAGTTCTGGACTGTGCTAGAAAGGTGAAGGTCCAGAAAGTGTATTGTATTCAGAGCCCAGGCAGGAGCAGAGAGAGCTTAGAACGGAGCCCTACAGCAGGAGTAGAAAACTGCCTGCCTACTAACCCAGCACAAGTGAAGAATGGCCTGTGTGCTTAACTGAGTGAGGTGAGAGCAAAACAGAGAACTGCCAGTGAGCCAACCCTGGAGAGGTGAGCCATGGAACTGGAAAGGATAGCTGCCTGGGTACAGACCCAGGTGGGAGCTGGGAACAGCTGGCTTCTGCTAGAAGAAGAGGAACCCAGGAGCTCAGAGTTCAGCCCTGGGGCAAGATGGGGACTGTGCAGCAAGGCAATACGTGTGCTTTTTTGCAGCATCCTCCTGGGACAGGGACCCAGGGAGTGGAGTTGCCTATGGTGGGTAGAGGGAAGTGCCATGTACTCCCAAGGACCCCACCCTGATGGCTTTGTTGCTCAGCCAACTCTCAGGACTTGGAAGTGGAGGATGGAGCATTGTTAAGACTGGGATTTGGCTCATTAGAGCCTGCACCTGAAAGTACCTGCAAAGGCAGCATGGGGAGAAGGAAACACCTCCAAGAAGGACTTTATTTGGATATTTTATTTGCATTGAGGAAAGGAGAGCTGGTTGCTCACTCTGCAAGTATTGAACCCCAAAGAATGATTTTATGTTATGTTATGTATTCTGCAAATGTGACGTTCTTGATGTGTTTGTGGAAATTATGTTGTATTTACTTAAGAAATGTTAATGCATATTGCCTATGTAATGGACAAGAAAGATCTTGGGGCCCAATGTAATGGTAATTTATAGGTTAATGGTGAGTGGGAGGAAGAGTTAAAGATCTTCCCCACCAGTTAATAGGTCTCAATACCTTTTGCTAATTTCTATTTTGTTAATTTCTATAGGTCCTGCTTTCTAGCTCTGAAAAGTATACAAATACTCTGAGGTGAGGTTTTACTCATTGGAAGTGTTTGTTTGGCCAGAAGAGATTCTGTAAGGCCCCGAAGGAGCCCCCTGGCTTTGAAAACCCAGATGTTGATGCTTCTCTCTCTGGTAACTATGTATATATTGCTTACGGTCAGACACTTGGAAACCCTGTGTGTTGATCTTTATTTCTCTGTTTGTATTTTCTCTGAATTTCAGGGTGCTGATTTTTTCCCCTAAACTAAGTGAATGACATATGTGCTTGATTATAGTGATTGTGGACCCGTCTAATGTTGTCTCCTTTGAGAAAAGCAGATATAAGAACTTGTATAGTAGCCCTTCCTGTGTATGTTGGGGCCCTTGCTGATACAGGAACCTGCAGCCTAGAGGCCATTTGTGGCCTCGTAGGACCTTGGGTGTGGCCTTTTGACTGAGTCCAAGTTTTACAGAACAAATTCTTTTATTAAGGGGATTTGTTCTGTGAAGTTTGGATTCAAAGGACTGAACCTGAGGACCACATGTGGCCTCAAGGCTGAGGGTTCTCCATCCTTGCACTAGTATATAATTTGCACCTAGCACTTTTCTAATTTTTTAAAAACGGGAATATTTGCCCATCTTTAGGCATATAACACATCTGTTTTCTAAATCTTTCAAGATTACTGATAGGAAGTCGGCAATCAAACATTCTTTCAGTGCTCTGAGATATTATACCCTGATGGCTAGTGATTCAAAATCCTTAGAGACCATTATGTTCTTGGTTTTTTACATAATAACTGTTTCATCATGGAACAAGTTTGTTGTATGTATTTCAAAATGCTCATTATTCCAGTAGTATTTTTATTCTAGTTTGCATTTTCTTAATACAAACACAGTATTTTGTTGTGTTGGTATCATTATTAGCTACATTCCGTTAAGAAAAATAAAATGACTTTCATATTGCTTTCAGTGTAGTTGAGATTTTGATGAAATTCCTCACAAAAGGCTATAGACAAAAGGGACATTTTCAAAGGAGTTCTTTCATGTAGGCAAAAACTTCAGTCGTAGAGAGTAACACAGCATCTCTTCTATAGTCATAAACATGTTGGTTCCATTATAACTTTCTCCCTCTTGGAATTGCTTCACATTTATTTACTTGTCAAGTCAAGCCAGGAAGCAAATTGTAACAGGTTACTATTCTCTATATTTAAAGGGAAAATACAAAGAAAGCAAAACAAGTTCCTTCCTTCAAGGAGGTCACATTCTATGGTAGATATTACATCCAAATCCCTTTGTACAAATTAGATATGTACAAATATTTTGGTGGTTATTTCAGAGGGAAGACACTAACATTATCCTCCCAGTATAATATAAGTTCTTCAAGGTCAAGGACTTCTCTGTTTTAGACTCTATTTGTCATTCCACTGATTATGCATGGTATATGGCCCAGATTTGCAAAGTCACTGTAATGTGACTTTGCTTTCCCTGCCCCTTAATAGGCCCATGTGACCTGCTTTGTGCTTTGGCCCATTCCCCAGGTTGAGTCCTGTGAAGCTGATGGTGGGAGGAACTTGGTGATCAGTTGGAGAAGGAAGGGTGCAGCAGGAACAGATTGAGGTAGAGCTAAGAGAGGGGCAGCAGGAAGAGCAGAGCAGCCAGCCTGGTAAGAGAGAGACATTTTGTCTAAGGGAGCTTGTTTGTGGGAGGCCTGGGGGAGGGAAAGCTTGGGGATGGTGGTCCTCCCTCTGTTGGAAATGTGTACAAACTTCCTTGTTACCATGGTGGAATTTGCTTTCTGGCATCTGAATGAATATTTTGGTTTTGTCTTTGAGGAAGACAGTTTATGTTTTGTGAATTTACCATGGAAATATGCCTGCATATCCATAGAGGCTGCTGCTGGTTTTGCATTGGTACTACAGCCACCATTGTGAAAAACAAATGAGGAAGCTCTCCAATGATACATATTAATAAGAATTCTCTAATTTATATTCTTAGGTTGTTGCTTGGAGTGCTAAAAGGTTACCTACATTTATCTACACAGTATGTACTAGATCCAGCATTTGATGCCAGGTTTCCTTGACTTCCAAGATGGCCCTCTAACTACAACACCATACTGTTTTTATCCTTGCACCTAAGTTCTTTTAAAATATTTGTGGAATTTGCATGAATTTTATGAAGCAGATAATACTGTTTTGTATTTTGGCATTCTGACTTGTTATATTTTGAGAAGCAACATCGTGAGTTCAAAATACTACGTTTGTGGGTCAGAGGACCTGAGATCAACTCTTATGTCCATCACAAACTATCTGTGTGATCTGGTGCTAGTTATAACTTCTCTAGATGTTAGTTTTCTTTCTGTAAAATAAGGGTATTGGATCAGATGACCTCTGTGGATCCTTCTTTATGAAAATCTATGATACAATGATTTCCCTTTTCATCACCCTAAATATAAGAAATTAAAATTTGCCTATAGCTAAAAGAAATGTGGGATGATAGTAATTCTTTGAAAAAAATATATTTTGAAGCCAAGAAAATTATAAATAAGATACAGTGTCAAATATACTGGTGAATTCTCATGACACATTTGTGAATATATAGTGCTTTCTGCTCTCATGATGTCCTGCTCCCTCCTGCTCTGTTTGAATAGAAAGTGACTGGAGATGATAAAATTCAATTTCACTAATTGCTGGCCCTCACTGGGGCATTTGCATTTTTCAAAGAAGGTCAGCATAATAATTCCTGATTCCAAAGGAAGTAAAGGCCAGTAGCAATGACAAGATTCAGGATGCTGTAGGGGAGATATGTGAGGAGATGGGGTACCTTCCAGTGGGTCTTTCTAATTATGTCACCTGGCAAGCATCTATCCCATCCACATTTGGCAATCTAGAGATTGCACTGAACCCTGTGAGTCATTATTTAAGTTATTTCAATCCCTTTAGGAAAAGAGTTGATAATTAAGAGAAGAAAAAAATATAGTGGAAAAAATGTAGAAGTTAATTTTTGGGCTTACTACTGTAACAGCAAGCAAAACAGGATCTTTTGTTGTTTGAGTTTTAGACAATTGAGAGCCTTTGGGTCTTGCTTTTGATTGAATCAATGAAGATTCTTTGATTGAAAACAGTGTGTGAGTGAGTGTGTGTGTGTGTGTGTGTATTATATATATATATATATATGTATATGTATATACATATACATATATATATATTTGTAGAGAAAGAGACAGAGACAGTGACAGAGAGAGACAGAGAGAGATAGAGAGAGACACAGAGAGAGACACAGAGAGAGAGACAGAGAGAGAGCGGTCAAAAGCAGATCTGAGAGAGAAGTGACAATAAGCATGCTAGGGTAATTCATTTGTTGGGAGGTCTAACAGAAAAAAATGTTTGTAATGTTGAAGTCCTGTCTGCTGATATGTGTTGATTTCTCAGGCAGAAGTCCTGTTTTCTTGTCTGTGTTGATTTCTCAGAGAGAATCCCCATCTGTTAATCTTTATGAGTGAATTGAGAAGATGGAACTGGTAATGTGTATAAATATTGCTATCGCTCTATTAAGCCTTGTTTTCCCAGAAACAAAACTTGCAGGCAGGAGCCCTTGGAGCCTCCTGTTAGGTAGAAGTAAGAAGTTTGGAGTAACACAGTCCCATGAGCTGAGACATGGAGCAGGAACAGAGAACTGCCTATGTGTGAACCCAGGCAAGAGCTGGGAGCAGTAAGCCCATGGAGGTTTATGCATAGAGGAAGTCAGCCTCGAGTCAAGATGAGAGACAACTTTACTTGGGCACTGTGTATTGATTAAGAAGATTATTCTTTCTGTTAGCCAGGGGTGGATGGTGTGGTATTTTGTGCTACCCCTTAAGGATGTATCATGCTGGGGAAGACCCTAACCTGGAATCCCCTGACTTTGGTGATGCAATGTTATAGGCTATGTGCCTTATGACATACTGTGTGTTATGAGATACATCTGTGTATCAGATGATACGTTTTGCTTAAGGATGTTGGATAAATGTTATGTTTTACTTTAATGAACAATGTTAGTTTATTACTGAACAAATAGAGAGTTCATTATACTGTGAGATTAGACCCTTGAAATCATTCATAGTAGCAATCTTCAGATGTGCTGCCATGACTGGCTTTGCACTTACCCATCCAAAGATAAAACATTTCATATTAATTGTTTCCATGCATGATCATCCTTAATTCTACTCATATGTCATACCTGAGGAGAAAAATAAAGAAATTAAAATTTTCCTATAGCTAAAAGAAATGTGGGATGATAATAATTCTTTGAAAAAAAATTTATTTTGAAGCCAAGAAAATGATAAATCAGATACAGTGTCAAACATACTGGTGAATTCTCATGACACATTTGTCAAGGATTTTTTTCCTACTATAAATCAAATGTTCATGAGGTAACGTTGAGACAAAAAAAAAAGTACAGTGGTTATAGAATCAAAGAACCTCAGGCAAAATCTTGCCTCTAACATTTATTATTCTTTGACCTTGGCCAAGTCAACTAATATTCTTGAGCCTCAATTTCCTCATGTGTAAAATGAAGGATCTGAACTGTGTCCTTTGACATCACTTCCTATTCTGAGTTTATGATATCTATTACATGAGTAACTTACTCTATTCAATGAGTGACATAAAGTTGGGAATGCTATTGAAATGCAACCTCTCATAGGATGAGAACACCCAACAGTCAACTGGTTAATATTATAATACAGAAAATCAGAAAACAGTTTCATTACCAAAGTGATCAAAGTTTTTCAAAGCCTCTATACTTGGTGCCTTACAATATTATATCTTATATTTGAATAAGTAATCTAGTATTTCTATTTTTATCCTTTAACCTTCTACAGGTTAGTGTCACACAAATATTTTGAAATGTAACACAATCCAAAATTCCCAAAGTAACTGAGGAAAAACTTGAGAATGATCTGATTTGGTTGAGATGACTTTTTGCTAAAGGCCCTCACCTAGTTCAAAATTTTAGTAGAATATAAGAACTTTGAATGCAAGGTCTGCTTTACTTTTTCTTTTTCTATCCTTAGGGACAAGCAAAAAGCAAACACATAAAAATGATTATTGAAATGAATTATTTAAGTAACTGGTCTTGTTTTTTGATTATATTAAATGTTCCATAATGTGATGATCTACACTTCTTCAGGTTATTTATAAGAAGTGGCAGGGATTGCTGTGTCAATTAGCCTCTGTTTCTTGCTTTTTATCTTTACCCACAAACATCTTCCATGTTCACAATTCCTTGATCTCTTCAAGGTTTAGGTCAATTCATGATTTCTTCAACAATTAGTATCCCTCCTCTGAAATATTTCCAATTTTTTTTCTTTCTTTTATACTTACTCATCTGTGTACATGTTCTCTGTCATATTGCTGCTATCCCTTCTTTCAGTGGATAGATTCCTTAATGGCAGAGACAATTCCATTTTTATATTTGGTTGACAGAGTTCCTGCCTACTTATTTTGTACTATAATGGAAACTGAAAACTGAAAAAGAGAAAAAAAAAGAAAAAGAAAATGATACGCTAGATTGAATTAGGTTGGAGGTGGGATAGGAAGAAGGCAATGAAAATTCTGCAGTTAGGTAGCCATTGTGGTTTATTTGTATGTATGTTCAAGTTTTTTCACCTGAACCCATTTGTTATTAAAATAGAAGATAGAGAATGTTAAAAAAAAATCTGCACATTATTTATAGAAAGAACAAGCCAATAAACTTCCTGATGTCTTTACTCACAAATCCTAAGACCAAAACACAGTCCTCTGTATGTGTGTTCGCCATAAGTGTAATGTAAGCATTTCCCTTGACAAATACTGTTTCCACTTTGCATTTTATCCCCAGTGTTTAGCACAGTGAGTAGCATTTAATAAGGCTTTAATCAACATTTTTTGTTCATTTGCTCATTAGTAGGAAACTATTTTTTTTTTGCCCAGTTTAAGATAATTGTGATTAAGATGAAATATCTGAGAAAAAAAAAAGACATACATGATTCCAGTAAAAGCATGCATGATTCACTAATCTGTACCACCAGTACAATATTCACAGCACCTACCATAGCCAAGAACATCTCACCACAATTCTGAATCATGAAATATGAGGGACTCTCCACATGGAAGGCAGAACCAAAACATTTATTCAGACACCAGAAAGCCAAATCCATCACAGCAACAAAAATCAATACACAATAACAATGCAGAGAACAACACCATCCCTAAGCCTTCCCCTTACTAGGCTTCCCCCAAATCAGTTCCATTAAACAAATCACAAGCAGGCTCCCTTAAATAAAATCACAAATAAGCTCTTTCCCTCACACTAGCCAGCAGCCTGCACCCTTCCTAGCTCCAATTGCTCTAAAGATTTACTTCCTCTCAGCTCTGCTCTAGCTCTGCCTCTTCCTGTTCTATCCATCCTTTCCAACCAATTAAGCAGACTCCTACCACCATAGATTCCCTGTGACTTGGACTCATGTAACTCAGGATTCCATGTGACTTAGGCAGGCCACATGGGCCTGTTAATGAATATGAAATATTTCCCCATTTTAATTTCCATTACATCATCCCTTTCTCATATTGTAATTTTAATAAAATGGCATCTTCAATTTAAAGATAGACTGAGTCTATGACTCCTGCCAATATCCACCAGCATTATGGCTAAAGCATATTGCTACATGACCAGAAGGCACACACCACATAATCCTAGATGGAAATATTTGCTTCTCAGTAATGCCTGAGGGTGTTAAATTAAAACCAAATTCCTCTTTGATTATTGGAAATCCTCTTTTACATTTATAGATGTAAAAGGAAAATGGAAAAATAACACAAAACAACAAAAATCACTACCAACCTTGTAATCAATCAAAATGAGCAAACCACTTCTACTTTAGGCATTTTCCAAATAAAAAAAACAAGATAAATACAAAGGGATGACAGAAAATAAAAAGTAAAAAATGTTTTGATTTATACTCTGAGTACATCAGTTTTCTATCTAGACAAAAATATTTCATATCATGACTTCTTTGGCATTGTGGTAGATCATTGTATTCATTAGAATGCCTAATTCTTACGTAGCTGATTACCTTTTTATAGTATTCCTGTACTGTATAGCTTGTTCTCCTAGTTCTACTTATATGACTTTGCATCAGTTCATATATATTTTTCCCAAGGTTTTATGAAATCATACCCTTCTTCATTCCTTACAGTATAAGAGTATTCCATCACAGTCATATACCATAACATGTTCAGTCATTCCCCAATTGATATGAATCCCCTCAGTCTCCAATATCCCATAGACCCTGGATTCTCTTACTGGTGAATGGGTTTTAAAATTGTCCCATCTGCAAGAAAACAAACAAACACATTGAGATAAAGATCTGATCCAATGATACTTTATTAAAGTGTCCATATTCCCCTCCAATGTAGCGAATCTGAGATCTTCCTCATGATTTGAGATGTTCCCTTCCTCCAGGATCTCACTTTTATAGTGCTTGTCCAAGAAAATAGATTCTCATTGGTTGATAGACCATGCTCATGACCCTCTAATAGGGTCTACATATAGAAACTGCGTGTGGCCCTCTAGGTACTCAAGTATAGTCTTTCGACTGAATCCAAACTTCACAGAATAAATCCCCTTAAGGAAAGGATTTGTTCTGTTAAATTGGACTCAGTCAAAAGACTGCACCCAAGGACCTAATAGGCCACATGTGGCCTTGAGGTTATAGGTTCCCCACTCCTACTTTACACAAAATATTGAATCCTACTGGTTGACAAAAAAGCTAGTGAGAGGACCTTAGCTGATCTATCTTGACCTTCAGGAGGACCTAAAAAGCCAATATGCACATCCATAAGCTGGGCTAATAAAAATATGTCAAAGCATCCACATGGACTGGTGGGCTAGCAGAAGGGAAATCTGCAGGTTGGAACCAGGGTCACTCATTGGTCAGGTACTCATTTTCCATGTTGGGCAGCAGAGGGATGACAAGGGATAGGGGGCAACTACAGTAGCTTGGGTGGCATTCCATGCTTTTGAGTCACCTCTGCCATGCTGGGAGAGGGAAACAAGGGAAAACAAAGGTGGTGGTCCTCCATTTAGCTTCCTATGATGAAGCAAGTGAACTTAAATTCTATAGTTCACAGCTCCAAGGCCTACTATAAGAAATTACAATCACCACACCTATGGAATCATATCAAACTGTTTAATACTGATTGGAATAAAATAAAGGTCCAATTAATCATTTATTCAAGGATTGTTGCTTAGTAATTCTTCAGTCATATCCAACACTTTGTGACCCCATTTAGGTCTTCTCTACAAATATATCATAGTGGTTTGCTATTTCCTTCTCCAACTCATTTTACGGATGAGAAACTAAGGCAAACAAGGTTAAATAATCTGCCTAGGTTCATATAGCTAGTAAGTGTATGAGACTAGATTTAAACCTGGAAGATGAATCTCCTTGAATTCTTGCCCTGCACATTGTCCAGTGTGCCACCGACCTGCACATTGGCTCTGCTTACCCCTGAAAAATTAATATTTCTCCAATTATTTAAGTCTGTCTTTGTTTGTGTCATTTTTAAAAAATCTTGTTCCTATGTATTGCAAATAGACTCCAAAATATTTCATACTGACTGTAGTCATTTTAAATAAAATTTTACTTCTATCTCTTCCCACAGGATATTTTTGATAATATAGAGAAGTGCTAATGATTTGTGTGGGCTTATTTTATGTCTTACAACTTTGCTAAAATTGTAAAATGTGTTGACTAGTTTTGTTTTTTTTTTTTTTAGTTGACTGTCTAGGGTTCTCTAAGTATACCATCAATTCATCAGCAAAAAACATATAGTTCTGTTTTCCAGTTGCCTATTTTTATTCCTTCAATTACTTTTTCTTGTTTTGTTGTTAGAGTTGTTTTTTTTTTTAGTACAATATTACATTACAATTGTGATAATGGACTTCCTTGATTCACCCCTAAATTGCAAAGACTTCTGGGTTAGCCCTATTATAGATAATGAAGGTCTTGACTTTAGATAGATTCTGTTTATTATAGATAAGTGTGCAAAAGCTATCTTATTTTCTGTTATCTAGTTTTTTCAATACTGTATTTTGTAAAAAACTTTTCTTAAACATATTGATATAATCACATGCTTTTTGTTGTTTTTGTTGACATAATAAGTAATGTTATTTTATTTAATATTGAATCAGTCACACATTCCTGGTATGATATATCCTGATTATGATATCTTTGTGATATCATATTATATCTTTGTGATTTATAGATGTTATCATATTGTTAGTATTTTATTTAGAATTTTTGCATCAATGTTTACTAGGGAAATTAGTATATAGTTTTCTTTCTCTGTTTTTGCTCTCCCTAGTTTAGCTATCAAAACCATATTTGTGTCATAGAAGGTATTTAGCAATACTCTTTCCTTACCCATTTTTTCCAAAAGTTTATAGCAGAGATGTTTGCTAGAATTTACTTGTAAATTGATATGGTTCTGGAATTTTTTTTCTCCTTTGGAAGCTCATTCATGGTTTGTTCAATTTCTTTTTTGATGATAGAATAATTTGGTAATTTATTTCTTCAACTGATTTAGACAATTTATATTTTTTTGAAATATTTATTCATTTCATTTAGAATGCCAGGTTTCTTGGGATATAGTTTGTCTAAATATCCCCTAATAAATTCTTTAATCTTCATTGTTTGTGCATATACTCATTTCACTTTTGATGCTGATGTAGTTTTCTTTCTTATTTTTAAAAATCATATTAATCAATTTTTAAAATCTATTTTGTTGCTATTTTTCCATGAAAGTAGCTTCTAGTCTTATTTAATAGGTCAATGCTTTTTTAATTTTCAATTTTTTAATCTTTCCTTCAATTTTCAGGATTTATATTTGGTCTTTATTTTTAATTTGTTATTTTTCTAATTCTTTTAGTTGCATATTGAATCCATTGATTTGCTCTCTCTTTTATTAATGTAAACATTTAAAGATAATTTTTTTCTTTTAATTACTGCCTTGGTTGTATCCCATAAATTTTGTTATGTTATTGTTTTCATTATCCTTAATGAAATTATCAATTATTTCTGTAATTTATTCTGTGACCCACTCATTCCATAAGATTAGATTATTTAGTTTCCAATTAATTTTTAATCTATGTTTCAAGGTCCATTTACTGAATACAGTTTTAATTGAATTATGATCTGGAAAGTGTGCATTTAACATTTCTGCTTTTCTATATTTGTTTCTGAGACCTTTCTATCCCTAAGACATGGTCAATTTTTGTGAAGTTATTAGGTACTGCTGAGAAAAATGTGTACTATTTTAATTTAATATACTCAAGAGATTTATTATATATAACTTTTCTAAAAAAGTTAATGATTTCTTTAATAAATTTATTTTATGGTTAGATTTATTTAGTTTGGAGAGCTTTAAATTAAGGCCCCAAACTGATACAGCTTTACACTCTATTTCCTTCTATATAATTCATTTAACATTTTCTTCAAGAATTTGCCCATTATATCATTTGGTGTATATACTTTTAAAATTCATATTTCTTCAATGCTTTTAGTAAAATGTAAATTTCAGGATTGTCTCTTCCAATAAGATCTATATTTTCTTTCACGTTATCTGAGTTCATGATTGCTATAATTATGTTTTTTCACATCTATTAAGGCAAAATAAATTCTGCTGCAGTATTTTACTTTTAAAAAATATTTTATCTTTAGCTTGTGGAATAAAGTGTTTCTATAACATAATATAATAAAAAAAAGATAGTTGCATGTAAAATTGCAAATATACTATGTACAACATGCCATTTTTATATTTAATTAAATTTCATTTTGTTTTTCAGTTTTGAACATTCACTTCCACAAAATTTTAAATTTCAAATTATCTCCTCATCTCCCCCAGAACAGCGTGTATTCTTATTACTGTTTCCTCCAATCTGCATTCATTTCCATCACCTACCTCCCCCGCCTACTCCTCCACCCATCCCCTTCCCTTCTATTTTCCTGTAGGGCAAGATAAATTTCTATACTCCATTTCCTATATATCCTGTTAGCTAGTTGTATGTAAAAAAAAAAAAATAATAGCATTCCTTTTTAAAGCTTTGAGTTCCACATTCTCTCACTTCCCCCTTTACCACCCACCCTCACTGAGAAGGCAATCAAATCAATATAGGTTTTATATATATATATATATATATATATATGTAGTCATGCAAAACATTTCCATAACAGTCATGCTGTGAAACACTAATTATATTTCCCTCTATCCTGTCCTGCCCATTTATTCTATCCTCCCTTTTGAACTGTCTCTGCAGCAACATGTTTTCTTCCAATTATCCCTTCATCCAATCTACTGTTCCTTCTATTATCCCCCCTATCTTAACCCCTTCACCCCTGCTTTACTATAGGATAAGATAAACTTCCACACTCAAATGAGTGTGTATATTATTCCCTCTTTGAGGATAAATTTGATGAAAGGAAAGCTAAGTTATTTTCTCTTACCTTCCTCTTCCTCCCCTCCATTGCAAAAACTCTTTCTTGCCTCTTTTATGTGAGATGATTTATTACATTTTACTTCTCCATTTCTCTTTCTCCTAATACATTCCTCTCAATACTTAATTTTCTTCTTTAGATAGCATTCCTTCATATTCAACTCACTATGTCACACTCTCTCTCCACACACACACACACACACACACACACACACACACACACATACTCACACACACACATGTATTCCCTTCAATGTTCCTAATACAGAGAAAAGTATCATGAGTTACAAATATCACTTTTTCATGTAGAAATATAAACAGTCCAACTTTAATAAGTCTCTTATGTTTTCTCTTTCCTGTTTACCTTTACCTTTTCATGCTTCTCTTGATTCTTGTATTTGAAAGTAAAATTTTTTATTTAGCTCTGGTCTTTTCAACAAGAATGTTTGAATGTCCTCTATTTTTTTGAAATTCCATTTTTCTCCAGAATTATTACACTCGGTTTTGCTGAGTAGGTGATACTCGGTGTTTCCAAGTCTTGCAATCCCTTAATGTAGAGGCTGCTAAATCTTGTGTTATCCTGATTGTGTTTCCACAATATTTGAATTATTTCTTTCTGGCTGCTTGGAATATTTTCTCCTTGACCTGGGAAATCTGGAATTTGGCTACAATATTCCTAGGAATTTTCCTTTTGGAATGTCTTTCAGGGGGTGATTGGTGAATTCTTTCCATTTTTATTTTACTCTCTGGTTCTGGCATATCACAGCAGTTTTCCATGATAATTTCTTGGAAGATGAGACCTAGGCTCTTTTTTTGATTGTGGCTTTCAGGTAGACCAATAATTTTTAAATTATCTCTCCTGGATCCATTTTCCAGGTCAGTTGTTTTTCCAATAAGATACTTCACATTGTCTCCTATTGTTATATTCTTTTGGCTTTGTTTTTATAATTTCTTGATTTCCCATGAAGTCATTAGCTTCTATTTGCTTCATTCTAATTTTTAAAGAATTATTTTCTTCAGTGAACTTTTGGACCTCTTTTTCCATTTGGCCCATTCTTCTTTTTAAGATGTTGTTCTCCTCCTTGACTTTTCAGACCTCTTTTGCCATTTGGTTTAGTTTAATTTTAAAGGTGTTGTTTTCTTCAGCATTTTTGGGGTCTCTTTTAGTCAACTATTGACTCATTTTTCATGATTTTCTTGCATCACTCTCATTTCCCTCACCAATTTTTCCTCTACTTCTCTTACTTGATTTTCAAAACCCTTTTTAAACTCTTCCATGGCCTGAGACCAATTCATATGTTTTTTGGAGGCTTTGAATACAGGAATTTTCACTTTGTTGTCTTCTTCTGGTTGTATGTTTTGATCTTCCTTGTTACCAATGAGTTAAAAAAATACTTCTTCATAGAGAAAGTAACAATCCTTAGTCTATTTATATTTCCTCTGTTTGCTCATTTTCCCGGCCAATTACTTGATCTTTGAGTTCTTAGTTTGGTGGAGGACTCCAGAAGCAGCTGCTACTTCAGCAGTGGCTGCTGCTGCCATGAGGCTGGGGCTGGGGCTAGAACCATGTTTCCATCTCAGCCAGGTAAGAGATGCTTTCCACTGACCTTCAAACCTATCTTTAGGGTTTGTCAGTTGAGCAGCCACCAGTAGATTCAGTCTTCTACAGCCTATTACAGCTCCATCCACACTGGTATGGCCCACACCAAACTGCGCTCTGCTACCAGGGTGATGCAATATACCCTTCCTATTGACCTTCCAGATTTTCTTGTGCTGGAAATTTGCTTCAGTCTGTCATTTTGTGGCATCTGCTGCTCTAAAATTTGTTTAGAGTTATTTTTTACAGGTTCTTTGGGGGGTTTTGTAGTAGAACTCTATCAAGTCCCTGCTTCTACCCCACAATCTTGGCTCTACCCCCCCATTCTTTTTAAATATACAACAAAGATGATGTAAATTTCTCTACTCCATTTTTTCCTGTTTTTTTTCTTTCCCTCCCCACTACCCCTACTCTAGAAATAGCTACTATTGTACACAAATACATATGTAAAATGTTTCTATACAGATTACTATTTATTAGTTGTTGTTTCTTTTGTCTGGATGCAGATAGCATCTTTCTTCTTATATCCTGTACATGAACTTGGGTATTTATAATACTCAGAATGATTTGGTCTTTCAAACTAGTTCTTTAAACAATATTACTGTCTGTATATAAAATGTTCAATCTGGAATTATGCGTGAAAAGTTATTATACTGCTTATACTCTTTTACACAGTAATACTACTATTAGATCTATTTCTGAAGATGATTAAGGGAAAAGGAAAAGAATCTATATGTTCTAAAATGTTTATAGCACTTCTCCAGCACCTTAATTTAACTGTCTATGTCTTCCTATGACAATGTATCTCTTGTACAATATGTGGTTGAGTTTTGATTTTTAATCCATTTTACTATTTATTTTTTGTGGTGAATATATCCTCTTCACATTCAAAGTTATGTTTTCTAACAACCTGAATTGACTGAAATTTGAAAATTAATCAAATTTCAAGGTTGTGCTTTTTTCAAGTATTTTACTAGTTCTAACAAAAATCATTAGAAGATAAATTTATTTTTTGGCCAACCTCTTTCCTTTACTATAATTTATGCAGTTTTAAACTCCTTAAACATTTTAAATAGAACTAGAACATTTGTTGTCTCTTTTAAAACAAATAATGATATGCTGAAGACTATAGAAGACTTCTCCCATGATTAGACACTTTAAAATATTTCAAAGTTTAATATAAAGCTTAATAGCATGCTCTGAGAAATGCTTTTTGGGTCTGAATTCCTTTTAATACTTATATGATATCAGAACTCATTTTTTACTAAATAAGTAATTTTTAAAATATGAATAATGTTATGATTTTTGATGCTGGGAAATCACTTAATGTATCTTAGTATTAGTACCACTTTCCTTATCTATAAAATGAGAGTAATAATGGCCTATACCTCATACAGAAGTTGTGAAGATCAAATAAAATGATATATGCAAAGTTCATTGTGAGTCATTAAGCAATCTATAAGTTTTAGGTTATATTATTTCATTTAAATAAAAGAATTATAATATACAAGATATTTGTTAATTAAATTTTCTGCTTAACAACTTGATGTAATGTAATGATGTTTGATCTGTAATATTCTTGTTTGAGCACACCCTAAAAGTAACGAGTCCTCCGTGTGTTAAATACTGAATAATTCTTAACCTTTAACTCTCATAAAATGCTCCATATCAAATGTGGAATTACACAGGAGACTTCACTAGAGACTTTCGTATATTTTGACATTGATCTGTAATTCTCTTCTTTTATAGTTTGGCCTTTTGACAAGTTTGGAATGCTCCATCCCCTTTGACTAGCAATATCACTTCTGAGACTCTATCCCAAAAAGATCATAGAAATGGAAAAGGGGCCCACATGTGCAAAAATATTTATAGCAGCTTTCTTTGTGGTGGCCCAAAACTGCAAATCAAGGGGATGCCCATCAATTGGGTGATGGATGAATAATTTGTGGTATATGAATGTATTGGAATACTATTGTGTTATAAGAAATGATGAACAGGAAGACTTCAGAGAGGCCTAGAAAGACTTATATGAAGTGATGTTGAGTGAAAGCAGCAGAGCCAGGAGAACGTGGTACACAGCCATAACCACAGTGTGTGAGGAATTTTTCTGATAGACTTAGTCCTTCATTGCAATGCAAGGACTTAAAAAATTTCCAATGGACTCTTGAGGCAAAATGCCTTCCACATCCAGAGAAAGAACTATGGAATTGGATTGTAGATAGGAGCAGACCATTTTCTTTGGTATTATGTTTTATTTTCTTTTGTTTTATGGTTTCTCCCATTCATTTTAATTCTTCTGTGCAACATGTATTTAATAAGAATGTATGTGTAGAACCTATATGAGATTGCATGCCATCTCAGGGATGGAGTGAGGATGGAGGGGGCAAAAATATCTAAGATAGGTGGAAGTGATTATTTAACAGTGAAAAAAAATAAAATAACTTAATTTAAAAAAAAAGTTTGGAATGTACCTAACAACTCTGTTATCAAATCTGTATCTCTCAAGTTAAGGATATTGTGGAAAACTGTCAAATTCATTGTTAAAATCTTGGTATATTAGATTTGGAGTGTACCATATATGACTATTTTAGTCAGTCAGTCAATAAGCATATTGCTTACCATGTGTCAGCTGCTGTGCAAAATGCCAAAGATACAAAAAAATTACAAGATATCCTGCTTTTAAGGAGCTCACAATCTTATGGGGTAGACAGCATGTCCATAAGTATACTTAGAAAAGCTGTATGCAAGATAGATTAGAAATAATAAAATGGCACTGGCATTAAGTATGATTAGGAAAATAACCTTATGGAAATGGACTTTAGCTGTGACCTAAAGGAAGTCAGGAGACTGAGATGAGAAAAGATAGTATTCTTTATAGAGTTGACAGCTAGAGAAATTTCCAGCACTGAGACATGGATATGTTGCATGGGGTACAACAAAGAGGCCAGTTTCATTGGATCAAAGTGTATGTGTATGTTTGAGGGGGAAAGGGGTTACAGTAAAAGGTTTAAGAAGCCTGAAAAGGGAGAGGTAGAGTAAGGATGGCAGAGTAGAAGCAGGGACCTGCTAGAACTCTCCCCCTCAAACCCTTAAAAAACCTGTAAAAATGACTCTGAACAAATTCTGGAGCAACAGAAGCCACAGAATTATGGACTGAAGCAGATCTCCAGACCAAGATAATCTAGGAGGTTGACAGGAAAAGTCTGTTCCACCATACTGGGAGCAGAGGATAGTTTGGCATGGGCTATGCCAGCATGTGAGGAGTTGGAGCAGGCCTTACAGGGCTGAAGCTTACAAACTTCTCAATGCACAGTTTTGAAAGTCAGTGGGAAGGATCTCTCAACTGGCTGAGAGGGGAGCATGATCTGGCCCCAGCCTGAGCCCCAGGCCCAGTGTGTCTGCCACTGTTCAAAGAAAAGCTGTTTCTGGTGCCCTCCACTTGACAAAGAGCTCTTAAGTCAAGTAATTGGCTGGGAAAATGAGCAAACAAGGGGAAAACAAACAGACTATAGATTATTTCTTTCTTGGTGAAGAGGTATTTTCTTATATCACAAAGAAGATCAAAATATACAACTAGAAGAAGACAGCAAAGCCAAAATTCCTGCATCCAAAGCCTCCAACAGAAATATGAATTGGCCTAAGACCATGGAAGAGCTCAAAAAGGATTTTGAAAATCAAGAGAAATAAAGGAAAAATTGGGAAGACAAATGAGAGTGATGCAAAAAAATCCTGAAAATTGAGTCAACAATTTGCTAAAGGAAATCCCCCCCAAAATGCTGAAAAAAATAACACCTTTAAAATTAGAGTAACCTAAATGGTAAAAAAAGGTTCAAAAGCTCACTGAAGTAAATAATTCCATAAAAATCAGAATGGAACAAATGGAATCTAATGACTTCATGAGAAATCAAGAAATTATAAAACAAAGCCAAAAGAATGAAACAATAGAAGACAATGTGAAATATCTCACTGGAGAATTAACTAAGCTGGAAAATAGACCTAGGAAATTTAAAATAATTTATCTAAAATAATTTAAAAATTATTTGGCTACCTGAAAGCCATCATCAGAAAAAGAGGCTAGACATCATCTTTCAAGAAATTATGAAGGAAGACTACCCTGATATTTTAGAACCAGAGGGTAAAATAGAAATTGAATCACCTCTTGAAAGAGATTCTAAAAGGAAAACTAAGTATATTGTAGCCAAATCTCCAGGTCAAGGAGAAAGTATTACAAGCAGTGAGAAAGAAACAGTTCAAGAAACACAATAAGAAAAACACAAGATTTAGGAGCTTTTACACTAAGGAACTGAAGTACTTGGAAAAAGATATTCTAGAGGTCAAAGGAGATAGGAGTAAAACCAAGAATCACCTACCTAGCATAATACTTCTGGGGAAAAATGGAACTTCAGTGAAATAGAGGACTTCCAAGCATTCTTTTTAAAAGACCAGAGCTGAATGGAAAATTTGACTTTCAAATATAAGAATCAAGAGAAGCATGAAAATATAAAAAGGAAAGAGAAACCATAAGGGACTTATTAAAGTTGAACTGTTTACATTCCTGAATGGAAAGATGATATTTGAAACTCCTGAAACATTTCTCCATATTAGGAGAGTTGGAGGGTGTGTGTGTGTGTGTGTGTGTGTGTGTGTGTGTGTACATGTGTGTACATGTGTGTATATGTATGTATATGTGTGTATATGTATTTTTATGTATATGTATGTATATATTTATCTATGTGTGTGTGTGTGTGTGTGTGTGTGTGTGTGTGTATATATATATATATATATACATACACATAGAGACAGAGAGAGAAAGAGAGATAGAGAGACAGAGAGCACGCAGGGTGAGCTGAATTATGAAGAGATGATATCTAAAATAGAAAATTAAATGTTGAGATGAGTGTACTAAGAGAAAGAGAAAGGGAGGGGTAGAATGTAGTAAATCATCTCATATAAAACAGACAAGAAAGAGTTTTTACCATGAAGGGGAAGAAGAGGAAGATGTGCAAAAGTAAAATAAAAATTATATTCTGTCTTTTTTCTGTCACTTATACATTCTGCCCCAAAATAGCAGTCCTATTGTTTCTTTGATCTTTCTCTTGTCCCCAGACTAAAAAGATAACATACTTTCCCTCAATGTGCCACACTTGGCAGAAATAGAAATGATTTCTTTACTGTGGAATATGACCCAGAACTGATGCTTTAGGAAAAGATATCCATTCAAAGAAACACATTGTTTTCAAAGGTTGAAATACAGTATTTTACTTCAAATTAAATACGCAACCAAAACTCCTCACAGTGGCTTTAATGTCCCCAGTGCATCTGGTTCAGATAGTAAAGATTAAATCCATATTTTCATGATGCCTGGAGTCCCTGCCCACTTGAATCCAAAATTTGCTTACCTTCACATCATTGCTCTCAAAGAACTCTCAACATTGTCTTTAATGAAGTAAAAATGAAAGTGAAGTATAACAATGTTTACATCTGAACATCTGGAGTAACAACAGATGCTTCTGGTAAAATCTATATTTCTGATTACTCATACTATTTCCTTTAGATCCTATTCCTTTGATCTATATGAGTAGGAGGACAGCAGAGATACCCCCAAAGAACTTTTGGGGGGTAGATGACTGCTACCAATTATTTTCAATTTCAGGTTCACAAGGGATATGGGAAAATGCCTCACAGATTTACTAACACAGAAGAGAAGCAGATATTCTCAACAAATCAGTGTGATGATAATATTGCATTGTCTCTGACTTTTTAAAAAGTCCCACAACATGTGGTCAAGGAAGCTCCCCTGGCTCTTTCAGTAGGATCACTTTTTATTAGTTCCTTCCACACTTTTGCCTGTTTTGTTGCCAAATAGGTGGAAAATGCATGACAAGAAAAATAAATATAGAATTGGAGGCTAGACTGCAGAAGTTAAATTTTAAAAGTTATTTTGTTTTATTTTGCTTTTGCCATTAGTCTCAAGTCATTCTGAATTTTAGTGTCTAGGAATGATCTCACAGAACCTTTGTCACTTCTTTGACAGCTAGGTTCAGGGTAGATAGAGGCTGGAATCAGAAAGATCTGAGTTCACCCCTAGCCCCATAGGCTTATAACTTGTTCTACTCTGACTAAGTCATTTAACCTAAGTAAGTTTTAGATTCCTCAGCTGCAAAAGAAAGATAATAACAGCATCTATCTTCCCAGGTTGTTCTTAGTACCAAATGAGATAATACGTATAAAGGGCTTAGCACAATGCCTGGCACCTAGTAGATGCTAAATGAATGCTCATTCCCTCCCACTCCTTCGTATTTTATCTAGTTATAGTTCTTATTTCCATCTTCTATACATTTAAAAATCACAGATAACTTTCCTTCTTTATTTTTAGACACTTCCTTCATTCTGGCTCATTGGAATGTTTGCATTTCTTCATTGGGATTTTGTTACTCAGAGTGCTGTATCCTTCATGAACAAATGTTCATTGCAGACTGTTAAGACATAGGTTGGTTTTTTTGTCCTTCTTCTGAACTTTGAAATCTGCTGTCCACAAGTCCAGGATTCATACCAGATTATTCTAGACTTTAGTCCTTATTCATCCTGACCTCTCAAGGATCATGGTTATTTACTCCTAAACATTCCATCTAAACATTGAAATAAGCATGCTTATTTCAACAGATATTTACTTTTTATTGACCATAATCAGGAACAGAAAACTTTTCTATCCTTTAGATAATGAAAGGGAAATAAAGAATTTGTCAGATCCTTTGCTTTTAAGAAACTGAGATCCATAGTAAATTCCATATAATTAAAGTCCTTCATGATATCATGTCATGTCATGTTTTGCTGTTTAGTCTTGTTTGACTTTTTCTGACTCCATTTAAGGTTTGCTTGCCAACGGAACTGGAGGGTTTTTCACTTCCTTCCACAGTTTATTTTACAGATGAGGAAACTGAGAAAAAACAAGGTTATGGATCTTGCCTAGGGTCTGTAAGGGCAATCAAATTAAGATCTTTTGCTGTTTTTGTTTTACTAAAAGTGCCTCTGAGTGAATAATGTGATTAGGGAGGAGCTTTCCCATCCATTCATAGGCCTGCCCATTGTGGGAAGCTTGATTAGGGGAACTGTATTGTAGGAGGGTTCCAAGTACCTTTTGTTTTTTCTATTGAAGCATGGAGTCAGAGGGTTATGCCCTCTGGCTCTAAAAAGTGTCTAAATACTCTGAGGGTGAGGTTTTACTTTAGGGGCTTAGTTTTTGGAAGAAGGTCTGTGGACTAAGTAAGATTCTTGGAAGCTGCTAAGCAACCCCTCTCATCTCCCCACCCAGCTTTTTGAAAACCCAGATGTTGGTGTTTACTTCTCTGGTAAGGATGTATGTAGTATATTCGTGGTCAGGCAGTTTGGAAGTGAGGTCTGTTGATTTTTGATTTCTCTGAAATTTTGACTTTGATATTCCCTGAAACACATGCTTGATTAAAGTGATTGTTAACCTCTCAAATGTTGCCTTTCCTTTTATGAATGAAGATCTAAGAACCTGTGATAGCAAATCCCCCTGTGTATGTTGGGGTGCTTACAGATAGAGTAAGTATCTGAAGCCAGATGTGAACTCCAGTTTTCCTGACTCCAGGTTCAGTGGACTATATATGATCATTTCATATAGAGGACCATATTTATTTTAACCTATGTCTTTAGCTCATAAATAATTCCCTCTTTCTTGGTGAATGGTCTGTTGTATACTCTCATCATATCAATTCTGTTTCCCCCCCATTTATATTCACCCAAATGTTCTTCATCATACTTCTACCTGTGGAGTTTTAGATTTCCCAAACAACCAAATTTTCTTGATGCAATGACAATCTGTGGTGGATGGCCAGAATCACCACACGGCTTGGTGATGTGGTAAAGAAGAAAGAAACGGGCAGGCGAGATAAGATAGACCAACTCTGTTTATTGATCTGAGAGTCAGGGTATATATATAGACAGAAACTGCAAGCCTACATGACATTCTGCTTGTCTCCTGTCCTAGAGATTTGGTCAGTCTTATTGTCTCTAAAGACTGTTAGCCTAGAGGACATCTATTTTACACATCCTTTGTATTCTGTAGTTCTCTTGTTTGTCTCACAGAGACAGCAACATCTGGGGGGCATGGAGAGCCATTCTGAATGACAATGAGCACAGTCTCAAAAAACAGTTTCCCTGAAGGTCTATCCTGAACTTGTCAACCACACTCCATCCTGGACCTCAACAACACTCTACTATCACTCTACTATCACTTTTACCAGTTTCTTTCTAATATATTGTACCCTTCATTAATCACAGTATAATGAGTCAAATTTCATGAAGTCTCAATGATGTCTATGAGGTGTATGTTATCTCCTTCCACCGAAATAAAAGGTTAACTTACCATTACTTTTGGAATAATCTGCAAAGTAAACTCCAAGATCTATACATCCAACTCTAGTTTCCTGAACTTCATTCTTCTACCACCAGATGCCTATCAAATATGCTGGACTGTTACATCCTCTAGGTTGTCCTTCATTCTCAAAAAGGAACAAAATGACATCACCATGATAAAGTGAAGTTTCAGTGGTGGCTGATCAGACCAATACAAGCTCAGAATGCTTTACCACAGATTGGGCACAGGTAGTCCATGTGAACATTTGAAATTTGTGCATCCTATGTTTCCTTTGTGCTATTTCAATTCTGCTTTGCTTATAGAGGGCAGCACCCTTTCTGATGTGGGCACACCATGCTGGGTGGTCCTGTGCCAGTTTCTGCCATGTCACACAATCAAATCCAAAGTTCTTGAAAGAGACCTTGAGAGTGTCCTTGTATCACTTCTTTTGACCACCATGTGATCACCTACCCCATGTGAGTTCTTCATAAAATAGTCTTTTTGTCAAGCATACATTTTGCATTCGAACAACATGGCCAGAATATCAGAGTTGTACTCTCTGAAGCATAATTTGAATACTTGGCAGTTCAATTCAAGCAAGGACCTCAGTGTCAGGTACCATGTTCTGTCAGGTGATCTTCAGAATCTTCCTAAGACAGTTCAAATGGAAGTGATTCAATTTCCTGGCATGGTACTGGTAGACTGTCCATTTTTCACATGCATACAACAATGAGGTCAGCCCAATGGCTCTGTAGACCTTCACTTTGGTAGTCAGTCCAATATGTCTTCTCTCCCAAACTTTTCTTCAGTGTCTTCCAAATGGTGAGCTAGCTCTGGCAATGCATGCATCAACCTCATTGTCAATGTGTACAATCCTGGAAAGTACACTGCCAAGGGATGTGAACTTATCCACAGTATTCAAAACTTCTCCATTTGTTGTATTTGTATGGATAGTGTGGTGTTTTCCTGTGTTTTCTTGGTGTTAATTATTAGATCAAAATTATCACAGGCAGCAGAGAATTGATCTATACTTTGTTTCATCTCAGCTTCAGAGGCTGCATTAAGTGCACATTTATCCACAAACAGAAAATCATGCACCAACACTCTCTCCACTTTGGTCTTGGCTTGTAGGTTTATCAAATTGAAGAACTTAGTATTAGTATAGTAGTTGACCTTGATGCCATGTTTATCCTCATTGAAAGCATTTGACAACATGGCTGAAAACTTCATGCTAAAAAGCATGGGAGTAAGCACACAGCCCTCTTTCACTCCATTGGTGACTAGGAAGGCAGGAGAACATTATTCACTATCCAGAATCTAGGCAAACATGCCATCATGAAATTGATGTACGATATTGTTGAATTTCTCCAGGCAACCAAATTTTGATACAATTTTCCATAAACCCTCATGACTAACAGTGTCAAAGACCTTGGACAGATCTAGAAACATTGTGTACAGAACTCTGTTCTGCTTCTGGCATTTCTCCTGGAATTGTCAGGCAGCAAACACAATGTTGACTGTTCCTTGGCCTTTTCTGAAGTCACCTTGGCTCTTAGGTATATGACCATAGCAACTTGTCCTCTAGGTGCCTCAAACAGAGCAGCTAGGTGGTGCAGTGTATAGAGCACCAGTGAAAGAATCAGGAAGACCTGAGTTCAAATCTCACCTTAGACACTTGACACTCACTAGCTGTGTGACCTTGGGCAAGTCACTTAACCCCAATTGCCTCATCCTGGGTCATCTCCAGTCATTCTGATGAGTACCTGGTCACTGGATTCAGATGACTCTGGAAGAGAAGTGAGGCCAGTGACTTGCACAGCCCTCCCTCACTCAAAACAAAGTCAAGTGCAAGTCATGTCATCATATCTCTGATAGCAAGATCTTCCTTGGCAATGAAGGATGAACAAACAGGTACCTCAAACTCATTGTATTATCCCCAAACCCACCACTGCTATGAAATTCTCAATTTCTGTGGAGTGTTACTTCTTCAACTGTTGGTACAGTGCATAGAGCACTAGGCTTAGAATCAAGAAGACATCCTCATCAATTCAAATCTGTTCTCAGACCTGTACTAACTGAGTGACTCTGAGCAAATCACTTAATCCTGTTTACCTCAATTTCATCAATTGTAAAATTAGCTGGAGAAGTAAATGTCAAAATACTCCAATATCTTTGCCACAAAAACTTGAAATGAGATCATGAAGAGTCAAATACATCATAGAAGTTGCTTCTTACTCACCTTCTATTTACCCAAGTTTATAACCCCAAAATTCTAATTAATTCATCATTTTCACTTTTTCCTTAATTTCCTTAATTGCCAAGCCTTGTTGACTGTTCTTCTGTAACATCTCGTATGTTTGCTCCATTCACAGCCACCACCATAGTCGGGGACCTCATTGCCTCTCACCTGTTTTTACTTCATCTCTTTAGTCATGTCTGACTCTTTATGTCCCTATTTGGGGTTTTCTTGGCAAAGATACTGGACAGGTTTTCCATTTCCTTTTCAAGCTCATTTTTCAGATGAGGAAACTGAGACAAACAGGGCTAAGTGACTTGCCCATCTAGTAAGTGTCTGAAACCAGTTTTGAACTCAGGTCTTCTTCACTTCTGGCCAGGTGCTCTATCCATGTGGGGCCTAGCTGCCCCCATATCTCATCTAGATATTATAATTGCCTCCAAATAAATCTCCGTGACACTAGCTAAATATCCACATAGAAGCCAAAATGATTTTCTTAAAGTACAAACTGAACACACCACACCTCTCTGACCACAACCTTCATATCCAGATTTACTATGTATTACTCCACTTCACAGACTTTATGTTCCGGATATATTGACCTAATATATATTCCTGACTCATGACACTCTATTTCCTATCTCTGGTTTTTTGCACAGACTCCATTGCTAGAATATACTTTCTCCCAACTTTTATCTCTTAGTGTTCCCAATTTCCTTCAAAGTCCAGCACAAATATCACCTTCTGCAAGAGACTTTTCATGATTCTCCATGAAACTAGTGTTCTTTCTCAAAATTAACATGATTTTGTCTGTACTTATATCTAGACATGTGTTCTCCCATATAGAATTTATGCTTCTGAAAGGAATTTTATTTTATTTTTTTATTTTTGTAATTTTATTCTCTAACACCTACATAGAAGGAATTAAATAAATATTTATTAATTGTTGTCATATAGAAAACTGAGGTCATTAATTTTATTTTTGCTTCTTTTCTTGGATATAATTTCCTATGATTATAAAGTGTCTAAAAATTCATTCATCTTTCTGTGCTAGACTTTCCACTCTCTATAGTATCTGACTTGGTAAGTATAGGGAGTATATTCCTTCCCCATCTATTTTTATTTTAAAATCCATCCTATTAATTATGTGTGCTGTGTGTGTGTATATATATATATATATATGTCCAATAAGTAAATATGTATGTTAAATATACACACATGGCTAGTTTGATTAGGATTTGACATTAATAATCATTCCCCTTGAAATGGTGTTTTAATCTTTCTGTACTTCTGTCTTCAAAACAACCTTTCATACTGCAAATATTATTCTCATTTGAGAGATCAGGCTACTTTCTCAGAAATGTTAAATGACTTATCTAGGTTCATCAGTTTAGAAAATGGTGAATCTAGGCCTGAAAATCCTGTCTTTTGACTCATATCTTCCTTCCAAATCTTCCTTTCTATTCTTAAACTGTTATTAGATTACAATAGTAAAATTGTACCTGTGCCACTAAGGTCTTCAATTCTATGCCCTAGCCTTAACAGTGAAAAATAAAGTATTTTAGGTTCTGTTTAGCTTTATCATCTGTTTCCAATGCAATCAATAAAATTGGTCAATGGGCATTCAGTTTGAGACGTTTTGGGAAGATTTCTCTTTCCTCTGTGTTTCCTCTTGAAGACAACAAACTTTTTGACTTTTCATCTCAGTATGATAGCTGATAATACTAGTTCCCCCTTAGTCATGTATCAACAACTACCTCAATTGTCTTTTTACCCTATTAGTAGACAATCTATCTCAGCTTGTGCTTAAAGACTAGAATCCTGGGTTAAATATAATGAAATGAAACATAAAAGGGATAAATAAAATTTTACCAAGTACAAGGTGAGGGAATGATGGCTAAATATCTCCTCATTTGAATCCCTCTCCCCTCCCCAAATAAAAAAGAGAGAAAGGGAGGAGAGTAAAAAGGAAAGGGAGAAGGAGAGGGAGAAAGAAAGCGATTAATGGACTGCAAGCTAGATATATCAACTGTATGATATGAAATCCAAGAAAACTAATGTCATCTGAGGCTACAGTAAGAAGCATAAGGAAGTGAGAGGCATGTACGGCTATGCTCTGGTCATAACCCATCTTGAATCATTAATTTAATTTTGGTTCTCCTATTTTAAGAGGGTCATAGATGAACAAGGGAACATTCACAGAAGGGCAACCTTCATCATGAAGAATCTTGGATTCTTCATGTGTGGACTGGTTGAAGGAAATCAAAATGTTTAATCTATAGGAAAGAAGATATTGGGGCTAGAAGGCATGATATTTGTCAAGTACATGAAATGCTGTCAGGTAAAATAATGATGAATAACTTGCATTTATATATAATTTTCATGTTTAAAAGGACACTACTAATATTATCTAATTTTATCCTCTCAACAACCCTTGGAGGTAGGTGTATTATTATTACTTATATTACTTTTTGTTGTTGTTAGATACTGCTACTGATGCTACTATCATGACCTCCTCCCCTTATTTTTGAAATAAAGAAATTGAGACAGATAGAGTTTAAGTGACTTGCCCAGAATCACTCAACTACCTAAATCTGGATTTGAATTGAGGTCTTCCTGACTCCAGGTCACAGGCCTCTAACCCTTGTGTCACGTAGCAGCTCCTTCATGATACCTACTTGCCTCTTACCACATAGCCTCTTGCCACATTGCCACATGAATAAGGAATTATACTTACCCTGGCCTTGGTACTAGAAGCAAAGAATAGAATTGTCAGAGTGGTCAAATTTTAGGCTTAATATGAGAGAGAAAAGCAAATCAACTTCTTAATCATTGGAGGCATCTGAAAGTGAATTTAGTTTCCTTAAAAATAAGAAAAGAAATTCTTTATCAGCTACAGGTTAGATTACATGGGCAAAGAGGTTCCTTACGATTCTGATATTTTATAATTCTTTTCTATTTCTTAGAATAAGAAAATCTGTTTCTTCTTCAAAGGCCTTGATTCTTGCCTATTACAAGAAGAACCTTAACCTCTTAACTAAAATAACTTCAAGGGTGTAATGATCCAACTTCTTCTCTTTTCTCTTAGTATTACATTCTACCACCCACCTGGGACAGTTTAAAGTCCCTTTCACTAGAACACTGGAATATTTGATTTAGCCTTTCATACTTTCCACAATTAAAACAATTTTATTCTTTGTTAGTGTCTTCACTGGCTCCTTTGATTGACTGTAAATGGCTATCTACCATGTTTGCCATGCTGGGCCATCCTTTCCTGGAGGCTCCACAGTTAGATTTTGTTTCTCTAAAAAGAGATTTTCTCACTCCTCCTGTTTCTCACATATTTTCCCTTGACATCTGAGAATTTTGATAATTTACTTGTATTTGTTTGATCCATAATTTGCATTTTCCTATCCAATACCCTTCTATAACTAGTAACTACCCTCTGTTATTTTCTAGATATGAAATATGGCCAGCATTTTCTTCACTCATCTTTTCTCTTTTATAATCAGGGACCAGACTTCAAGCTATCTACTCCATATTGCCCCCTTGCTCTAGCAATGTCTTTTATCAAGTATATACTAACTTTGAGCCAACATAATTCAATACATTTTTTCCCTACTAAATCCTTTAGTCCTCTTATCCTCTTGAATTTCTGGTTTTGGCCACAGTACTACCTTATTAAATCCATTCTGCTTAGACAACACTTATTTTCTCCAAGTTAGTTGATTATTTCTACTTTTGCTGATCAAATCCCATATACTTTCTAACTTATATTTGTAGAAAAGAGACACTGATCCTGATTCTCATTCTCACTGCACCTTGCATTCAGCTAACCCTAATGGTTGAAAAGTGATCTGATAAATGAAGGTGCAAGTTTTGGCACTGCAATGTATTTATAGTCTAAACAAAAAAAATCTTGAAGACCAAAAGAGAAAAAAAAAATTACCTAAAGAAATTATCTCCAATGCATCTTTCATGAAGTTAACAAATAGTAGATATTTGGGAAACAAATGACACCTTCTTTTTGAACTTGATGCAACACTGTATTCAGTGATAGTCTACTTTTAAAAAATGGCTCCTGCCATTCTGAAATCAGTCAATAATTTACATTAAGTACCAGTCATCTCATACACTAACATATCTTGATCAGGACAATTTATTAACCTCAATGATAGAGCTTTTCGTAGATCATCTAAACATATACCATACACACATAATTACTGCAAACGTTTGACAATAACAGGAATTACAACCATCACCTCATAGTTATTTCTTTTTAGATGTATTACTTGACTTTCATTTAATTGGATATAGTGGTAGATAGGGCTATGCTTATGTACAGGGGTTAGTGACAAGACTAGCTCAGTTTTCAGTGGGTCAGAATACTGATCCAAACTTAGAAAGAAACCACTCAAAATGAGTGAAAAGTCAGTTCAAGAGTTTTGCTCCACAGAGATCTGCCTGTTGAACTGTAACAGGTTAATTATTTTACATAAACTCAGCTCAAATGATAAAAATGTCAGGGACCACTGGAAATCAAAAACACTTTGTGGCTTCACTCTAGGGTCTTGGGTGACCTTGACCTCCAATTTCCAAACAGAACAAGTATACATTAATTCAGTGATTTCCAATATTCTACTTACGGGAAGTATAAAGGCATATATTTGGAATATTCCCAAAGCTTATGTATTATGCAGGCAGCATAGAACAATGATTATAAATCTTCTCTAGACAGAGCAACAAATGACCCTACCAACCTACTTTTATTTCAGAGGGGTGCTGGGGAGCAGTGAAGGAGATAGAAAAAAAACCCAAATATTCCTGAACAACTTTCCTTTGGCCTGATTGATGATGTCATTGGCTGCCCACAAATGTGGATTATGAGAATGGAATTAATGATTTTGCCACGCTGATCTTTTTTTTTACTCTGTTGCTGAGATCAAGGTCATGTTACATCAGCAGAACATTGACCAGCTGTGTATTACTTTTGATGAGGCATCCCAGTTTTTATTCTTGAGCTGGTGGCCACCAGTGGCCTATTAACAAATATAGATGGCAAAGCCTTTCATATATTACTGTTATTCAGTGCTCCTACAAACTGCCTTGGCTAACTGTAGTCAGGCATATGGCTTAGGAAACTGACCTCAGAAGAATATTAAGCAGCTGTGGGTCAGATTAAAAGCAATTATCCCTGTGACTATTTAGATGGACCGAAGTAATATTTAGCATTTATGGCTTTTATACCTCTTAATATACCAAATCACAGGTAATCTATACCTGGTGCTTCGTGCTATAAATGCAAATGAACTTTAGTTTATTTAAATATTAGACAAAATGAAATTAATGCCTTATTAATTTCTAATTTATGCATGCAGAGACACTTTGAGCTGTCATTTTTTTCTTTTTCTATTATCTAATTATTCACCCTTTAGAGATCTAATTATTGAAAGAATGTCTGGATGCATTGGGGTAAAATAACTCCAAAGTGAGTCAGGACTTCACCAAGTCATTCTAGAAAGACTTGAAAAATTCTAAGCCTGCCATATTGCCTACATATAGCATATAAGTATCTGATAATAAATAGTTGCTCACAAATGATAATCAGCTTATGGGAACATGGATAATGTCAATTCATACCTATAACCAAACAAAAAATCTGATTCTTGATTTTTGTACTTGCTACATTTGTTGAAGGCTTACCTAGGTTGATTGAAGAACCAAATTTCCCTCTTGAACTTGCACGCAAATGAGAATGTTGGACAGTGAGCACTTTTTAATGGGGTATTAATTTAATGGGGATATTACTCAAGATTCAAATGATCATTTAAAATGTATATCATAAACAGGAGCACTTTAAAAAAAAATTGCAAAGGGAAAAAAAAAAACCTTACCTCCTATCAAGCTAAAACTTGAGCCTGTGGTATTCAACTGGCCAGTCAGTAATGCAAAAAAAAATATATTAAGCACTTGGGAGTGAGCTAGGTGGTGCAATGAATAGAAGTCAGGCCTGGAGTCAAGAAGAGTCATCTTTCTGAGTTCAAATCTGGACTCGGACACTTGCTAGCTATGTGAGCTGGGACAAGTCATTTATCCATGTTTACTTCAGTTTTCTCATCTGTAAAATGAGATGAAGAATGAAATGGCAAATATTCCAGTATTTTTGCCAATAAAACTCCAAATGTGGTTGTGAAGAGTTGGACACAACTGAAAAATGACTAAACAAATATTCTAGGTCTGGGTAGGGAATCTGCAGTCTGCAGGCTGCACAAAAGTTTGGATTCAGTCAAAGGGTCTCACTTGAGGACCTAGAGGGTCACATGTGGCCTGGAGGGTGCAGGTTGCTCACCCCTGAAAGAAAAAACACAGTCTCAGCCTCAAGGATCTTACATGTGAGTGAAGGAGAGGCTTTAAATACCTAGGTATATAGAAGATACACAGTGAATAGATGTCATTTATCTTACCTTGGAAACACTAGGCTAGGGAGTGGAGAGAGCACCTGGGAAACTCCTGATATTGAAGATTAGATTTAAATAAGGAAGAACACCAGAGATGTTCAGATTTAAGGAAAGGGGACATGGGGGAAGGCAAGAGCAAAGATGGAATGTGTTGTTGTGTAGAACAGTAAATGGACCCATTAAAGAAATCGATAGAAAAAAAGACCATAGTGTACTTGGAGGGGAATTAAGTATAAGAAAGCAAGGTTATGAAAAGTGTGAAACGCTGAAGAGAAAACATTATGTTTGATCCTGGAAGTGCTGGGGAGCCCCTTGCATGAAGGTTAGAAAATACTTGAAAGAAATGGAATAATTTTATTTTAATTAATCTCTGCTATGACTTATGGGTAGCTATGAATGAAATGGAAATAATGTAGGACCTTTGTGTTTGTGGGCATCTCTAATTATGGAAATAATTTAATTAAAATATTTCCTGGCAGCTGTAAATAATTTCTCAGTTAAAAATAGCAAATCTGTTTATTATGTACTCAATCATTTTCAAACTTTTTTGCAGTGATTTTATGCATGAATTATCTTTTTTACTGGATTATAAACTTTTCAAGGGGAAAACATATATTATTTCATCTTTATCTCACTGGATAACAGCGTCTTCCCCATATTTTGGTTTTGATGGATTCATAATTTCATTATCTTTCAAGTAAACACTCAACTTCAGTTTCCTCATCCATAAAATGAAAGTTTGAACTCAATAACCTCCAGGGTCTCTTACCTCTTAATATATGAACCTTAATAAAATCCTATAATCACTTCATACTCATTAAAACTGAGAAATTCTTATTTTATTTTTTCCTCTATAATCCTTAAATAAAGTGTCTACCTAAAAGAAAGGCAGATTTTCTCTTATCCTTTTATTATCTCTTATATCCTAGTGTACTTCTTGGACTACTCCTGTTCTTGGAATACTTTCTTTCATCATTTCTGCCTTCTAGCTTTCTTGACTTCCTTCAAAGTTCAGTTAAGTTCCAACTTCTACAAGAAACCCGGTCTTCAACCTCAGTCTTGGGGCCAAGATTGCCCTCCATTTGTTCTGTGTATATCCAGTCTGTACAGAGTTGTTTTCATATTTTCTCCTGCATTTGACTATTATTTCACTGATAACAGAGAGTATTTTCCCCCTCTCTTTATAAATTCAATGCTTATCATAGTGCCTGAAACATAGTAGGCACTTTATAAAAGCTGGTTAACTAGTTGAATAAACAACTACTATGTGTTAAGTACAATGCTATATATACAAAGAGAAAAAGATAAAAATGAAATATTACATCCTTCAAGGGGATAAAATTCTATTATAAGAGACAATATGTACTCCTATGAGTGTATATGCATACACATATAAGTATGCATATATGTAAATCTGCATACATACATATTCATGTATAGTAATAATAAATAGAAAAGTAATGCAATGCCCCAAAAGTACATATTAGATATATATTACATATAAAGCATTGTGTCAGGTCCTGGGGATAAAATGACAAAACAAAGAGATTACATTCTATTGAGGTCCATATTAAACAAAATCAGTAAACAGATAAATCACTCTATGAGATTATCAGCTAAGTAGATCAAAAACCAGAACTTCAGATAACTCTTGAAGAAATTGTTGAATTTGCAAAGAGTCCAACTGAGATTTGATATTAGAAAAAAACAAAAACAAAACTTCTCAACAATTGTGTGTGTATGTGTGTGTGTGTGTGTGTGTGTGTGTGTGTGTGTGTTTGTCCTTCCTTGCCGAAGAAGGCCATGCCATCAGAGAAATAATGACATAGGTGGTGCAGTGGATTGAACACCAGTGCAGGAGTCAAGAGGACCAGAATTCAAATCTCACCTCAGACACTTGACACTCACTAGCTGTGTAACCTTGGGCAAGTCACTTAACCCCAATTTCCTCATCCTGGGTCATCTCTAGTCATTCTGATGAATATCTGGTCACTGGATTCAGATGACTCTGGAGGAGAAGTAAGGCTAATGACCTGCACAGCTCTCCCTCAGTCAAAACAAAGTCAAGTGCAAGATAGCATATTAAAGTAGAATTAGGTGCCTGGAGGGATTCTAACCTCCTTGATTACTTCAAATAGAGGCTGGACAACCATCTATCAAATATTTTATGGGGCAGATTTATTTCCTTTATGGATTGAACTGGATGACTGATGCTTTGCTCTGATCATACTAACCAAACTATCAAATACTGACTTCTGAAAAAAAAATAAACAAAACTCCCTCAAAATATACCTACATCACACATTTTAAAGTTTTCTCCAATTTCTTTTAATATTATTCTTGTTTCTGGATAATTGTCTGTTTTGTCTTTTAGTGGGTCTTTCAGTATCTTTTTTCATATCTTTTTATACAACATGGCAGCTAGTCAATACAGAGTATAGATCTCTGGGCCTGCAGTCAGGAAAACCTAAGTTCAAATTTGGCCTCATATACTTAACCTTGTGACCCTCGGTAAGGCATTTAACCTCAGTTTCCTGAATTGTAAAATGGAACTACCTCTCAGGGTTGTTATGAAGAAGATAATATTTATAACAGTAATTAGTGAAGTAAATGGTTTCTAATGGGTAGTACATAAAAACTGCCTATTATAGTTACATATATTTCTTATGCTATTTCTTACCTCTTTTTCCAGATTTGTATTGTACAATGACTTTGGATTCATTATGCTCTATATTTAAAAAATAGGGAAATCTTTGATGGTTCAACTTATGTTGAACTGGACCAAAATTTGCTTTTCATAATGATCCATAGAGCAAATTTCATGTAGATTAGATAATAATCTTTTCACCTGGAAGTAAAAAGAAAATATTTGAACAAAAAGAGAGATAATATGGAAACAAGTCCGAGGTCACAGTAACAAGATAGATTTAGGCATTTAGAGTTTAGAGCTATGATTTTAAACCCACTGCTTTGACTCCCAAACTATTGCTCTTTAAGGAGGCTTCTTCTGGGGAGGTATTCATGATTTTGTTGAGTTCCTCAGTAAACATGGTAAGTGAGATTTCAGGGGCTGTTTTTCAAGGTATCTGTTAGGGACTGTATCATTTTTGTTTTGTATATCCACAGCTCCCAGAACAGTTCTGGGAACATATTATCAATTCATTAATTGATTGATTGAGATAAACATGCACACTAGTACCTTACTGAGAAAACATTAGAAAGTCTTGATTCATTTCCTATGGCTATGGCTACATAAAATATGATTGGTGATTGAAAGTCATAAAGGGGATCAGTCTTACTGGAAAATTGAACAGAACAACAGTGTCAAACTCTATCAGGAGTAGGGGCTACTAATCTGCACATAAAGATCCCTGTGGGCAGAATATTGACTTAGTTTTAAAATGTAATATTATTGGGGCTGGGGAGGAGCCAAGATGGTGGAGTAGAAAGATACACATATGCTAGCTCCAAACCCAGAGCCCATAAAATACCTATAAAGGAGAACTCCCAACAAATTCGGGAGCAGCAGAAGCCACACAGCAACGGAGCAGAGGATATTTCTGTTCCAGAGAGTCCTGAAAAACTGACCTGAAAGGTCCCTTGCGCACCAGACCCAGAGCAGATACCAGCCCTGGCTAGGCTGTGAGGCACCAAGAGGAGCAGATCCAAGCAGGCACTTCAGGGATAGAATCTCCAGCAGCCGAGCAGGTCCCTCCACCCACAGGTGGAAGGGGTCAGTTAGAGGGGCTTTTCAGTTCACAGAGAAGGCAGTGGGGCACCCCCATAACTCAGGCCCCCTCGGGAAGCAGCAGCAGAGGCAGCAGTGGACAGGGGCTCCCAGAGCAGGAAGGAGCTCGGATCCACAGTTGAAGGTCTCTGCATAAATCCCCTGAGGGAACTGAGCCCCGTGTGGTGGCCCTGCCCCCACCTGAGTACCTGAATTTAATCTCACACTGAATAGTAGCCCTGCCCTGCCAAAGCCCTAAGGCTGGGAAGCAGCATTTGAATCTCAGACCCCAAGAGCTGCCTGGATGGAGTCTGGGTGGATCTGGAGGTGAGGTGGGTGTGGAGAAGACACTCAGAAATCAAGTAACCTACTGGGAAAATGTCCAGAAAAGGGAAAAAAAAATAAGACCATACAAGGCTACTTTCTTGGTGAATATATATCTCCTCCCTTCCTTTCTGATGAGGAAGAACAATGTTTACCAAAAGGGAAAGACATAGAAATCAAGGTTTCTGTATCCCAAACATCCAAAATAAATATTCAGTGGGCTCAGGCCATGGAAGAGCTCAAAAAGGATTTTGAAAATCAAGTTAGAGAGGTGGAGGAAAAACTGGGAAGAGAAATGAGAGAGATGAAAGAAAAGCATGAAAAGCAAGTCAACACCTTGCTAAAGGAGACCCAAAAAAATGCTGAAGAAAATAACACCTTGAAAAATAGACTAACTCAATTGGCAAAAGAAGTTCAAAAAGCCAATGAGGAGAAGAATGCTTTCAAAAACAGAATCAGCCAAATGGAAAAGGAGGTCCAAAAGCTCACTGAAGAAAATAGTTCTTTCAAAATTAGAATGGAACAGATGGAGGCTAATGACTTTATGAGAAACCAAGAAATCACAAAACAAAACCAAAAGAATGAAAAAATGGAAGCTAATGTGAAATACCTCATTGGAAAAACAATTGACCTGGAAAATAGATCCAGAAGAGACAATTTAAAAATTATGGGACTACCTGAAAGCCATGATCAAAAAAAGAGCCTAGACATCATCTTTCATGAATTTATCAAGGAAAACTGCCCTGAGATTCTAGAACCAGAGGGCAAAATAAGTATTCAAGGAATCTACTGATCACTGCCTGAAAGAGATCCAAAAAGAGAAACTCCTAGGAACATTGTGGCCAAATTCCAGAGTTCCCTGGTCAAGGAGAAAATATTGCAAGCAGCTAGAAAGAAACAATTCAAGTATTTTGGAAATACAATCAGGATAACACAAGATAGAGGGGCGTGGAATATGATATTCCAGAAGTCAAAGGAACTAGGACTAAAACCAAGAATCAGCTACCCAGCAAAACTGACTATAGTACTTCAGTGGAAAAAATGGTCTTTCAATGAAATAGAGGACTTTTAGGCATTCTTGATGAAAACACCAGAGCTGAAAAGAAAATCTGACTTTCAAACACAAGAATGAAGAGAAGCATGAAAAGGTAAACAGCAAAGAGAAGTCATAAGGGACTTACTAAAGTTGAACTGTTTACACTCCTATATGGAAAGACAATATTTGTAACTCTTGAAACTTTTCAGCATCTGGGAAGTGGGTGGGATTACACACAGACACACACACAGACACACACAGACAGAGAGCACAGAGTGAATTGAATAGGATGGGATATCTTAAAAAAATGAAATTAAGCGGTGAGAGAGAAATATATTGGGAGGAGAAAGGGAGAAATGGAATGGGGCAAATTATCTCTCATAAAAGAGGCAAGCAAAAGACTTTTTAGTGGAGGGAAAAAGAGGGGAGATGAGAGAAAAACATGAAGCTTACTTTCATCACATTCCACTAAAGGAAGGAATAAAATGCACAGTCCTTTTGGTATGAAAACCTATCTTACAATACAGGAAAGTGGGGGAGAAGGGGATAAACAGGGTGGGGGGGGATGATGGAAGGGAGGGCAATGGGAGGACGGAATAATTTGAAGTCAACACTCTTGGGGAGGGACAGGATCAAAAGAGAGAATAGAAGCAATGGGGAGCAGGATAGGATGGAGGGAAATATAGTTAGTCTTACACAACACAACTATTATGGAAGTCATTTGCAAAACTACATAGACATGGCCTATATTGAATTGCTTGCCTTCCAAAGGGAATGGTTGGGGAGGGAGGGATGAAGAGAAGTTGGAACTCAAAGTTATAGAAACAACTGTCAAGTACTGTTCTTGCTACTAGGAAATAAGAAATACAGGTAAAGGGGTATAGAAAGTTATCTGGACCTACAGGACAAAAGAGAAGTTGGGGACAAGGGAAGGGAGGGATGATAGAGAAGTGGGCAGATTGGTGATAGGGGCAATTAGAATGCTTGGTGCTTTGGGGTGAGGGGAGGGGACAAATGAGGAGAAAATTTGTAACCCAAAATTTTGTGAAAATGAATGTTAAAAGTTAAATAAATTAATTAAAAATAAAGAAAGAAAATGTAATATTATCAGTGTTTTATTGTATTTTTATTTATTTTGTTAAATATTTTTCAATTACATTTTAATCTGGTTTGGGTCATACTCTGAAGTGTTGTGAGCTGCATGTAACCTGTATACCAGTAGCACTAATGTGATATTCACAGTGCCTACCATGGCTATGAATATCCTGGTGCAATTCTGAATCATGAATTGCCAGACTCTCCACATGGAAGACAAAACCAAAACATTTATTTAGATACCAGTAAGCCAAATCCATCATAGTAACAAAAATCTATACACAATAACAATGCAAAGGACAACACCATCCCCAAACCTTCCCCTGCTAGGCTTCCCATAAACCAGCTCCATTAAACAACTTGCAAGCAGACTCCCTTAAACAAAACTTCTGTCTCTTTCATTCATACTACCCAGCGGCCTGCATCTTTCCTAGCTCTGACTGCTCTCAGGACTAACTTCTTCTCAGTTCTGCTCTGGCTCTGTCTCTTTCTGTTCCACCTGTTCAGCAAACCCATCCCACCACAGGCTCCCTGTGACTCATACTCATGTAACTCAGGCTTCCACGTGCCCCAGGCAGGCCACATGAACCTGTTAGTGAATATGAAAGATTTTCCATTGCAATTACCATTACAGTACCACATGTTTGATACATCTTGTATGGACCCTTTTGGGCATATATAAAGTGAGCTAAGGGCCCTTTAACTTCAGGAAACATAGAAGGTGTCTTGCCATGAGTGATTGTCAAATGAAAGACCTATAGACAAGATACCAGAAATAGGAGTTTGGCTTGACATTGGCATGAGCCTCTCTTCTCTCTAGGGAGAAATCATGCTTGGCTGTGGAAGGGTGGAAAAGTACACAACTCTGGGCACTGGTAATCTGAGATAAAGGTTATGTTTAGTCATACCTCCATTATAGAAAATATCTTGTGGGAGGGTAAGGGGAAAGAATGAGCTATGGGTTCAGAAGACCTATAATTGAGCCCTAGCTCTTCATTTTACCATTGATGTGATCTTGAACAAGTTACTTAACCTCTTTTGAACTTCATTTGCTTCTTTTATCAAATGAGGATTACACTTGTTCTATCAAACTCAAAAGCGCAATTTTGCTAATAACATAAGATAATACATTTGAAACTCCTCGTAACTCTAAAGTGCTATACTAATAGAAACACTACTTAAGAAAACAAACTGTTTTAAAGAAGATTATCAGTACATTCGTCATTTATATGCAAATGATGTTGCTAATTGGAAATGAGTCTAGGCAATTCATTAAATTCACCCTCATTGGAGTTCTATTGGGAAAATAGCAGGAACAACAAAGCTTTTTTTCTATCAGTCATGATTATTTTGTGTCTTTGAAAGCAGTACCACTATTTCTTTTACATATCTATTACTTTTTCCCCCTGATTTCAGACTGTATTTGCCTTCAGTTAGCAGAAATTAGTGAAAAATAGTTGTAAAACCTCATGCACAATGACTCCCAATTTAGAGGACCTGGATTCAAATTCACATTTGGGTATTTCCTACCTGTGTGACTTGTATAAATCATTCAGTCTCCTTGGGCCCCAATTTTCTCTTCTTTAAAATGAGGGTTTGGAAGAGGCAGCCTTGGAGGTCTCTTTCTTTTTTAGATCTACCATGACATGTGTTTGATTTTATTTTTGTGTGTTTTTCTTTTCCCTTGGACTGCTCAGACCCCAGGATAAAAGACCTAGCTATGTGTTAGACTCAGGGTGCTCAATGAACTTTCCATCCCCGAGTGGCATTTTAATATTCATGAAAATTGTCAGGATTTATATAGTATTGAATTTTGAAAGTACTTCACATATGGTATCTTATTTGAGCCTCACCATAGCCATGTTAGGTGGTTACTATTAGAATCTACATTTTACAAATGAGGAAACTGTGTCAGAGTCACTTACCCAGTGTCTGAGGAAGGACTTGAAATCAGGTCTTCTGGGTCCAATGTTCTCTCCACCACACTACCATAAAAGTTTGGGAATTTGAGCTAAGGAAGTACTATATGTCCAACTGCCTCATTTGGCATTCTTTAATCCAGGGCCCTTTCTCTTCCTCCCTGATACCTCCCTGGCCTCAGCAGCACAGTGGAAAGATCACAATACTTAGAGTGAGGAGACCAAGGTCTAGTCCTACCCTGACTTTCACTAAAGGAACCTTGAGTAAGTCACAAAACCTCTGTGAATAAAAGTTTTCTTATCTGTAAAATGAAGATCATTGCTCAACATGTATTTATGAAGTTTCTCCCATAGGTCAGGTATTATGCTGGGAAGAGGATATATGACAGAAATAAAGCACAGCTTTTGCTGTGGCATCTTGTGTTGCATCTTGGTACACAAGAAGTACATATATGCAAGGAAAACTAATATTCAAAATACGTTCAAAGTGATTATCTAGTTTTCTATTTACTTGTTTTTGTTTTTCTATTTACTTATGTACTTGTCTAATTATTATTTAATTGATATATATAATTTTCTGCATGGAGAAAGTGGAGAGGCTTATCAGCTTAAGGTAACCAGAAAATGTGCTTGATTTGAATGCTTAAAAAATGGGACCCTAAGAGACTGCGAGTGTGTGTGTGTGTGCGTGCGCGCGCATGTGTAAAGAGTGGGGAATGTCTTCCAGGCTTGAGGAGCAGCCTGTGCAAAAGTACAGAGATGTGAGATGAAGTGTCTTTTGTGAGGAACTGCATGCAGGAGATTTTACCCAGATTGTTGAGTGTGAGAACTTTTAATAAGGCTCAAAAGATAGATGGAAGAGGAGGAAGATGCATTGTGAAGGGTTTTGAATGCCCAACAAAGGAGTGTGTATTTGATTGTATAGTTACAAGGGAGCCAGTGGAATTTATCGACCAGGGCGGGACAGACAAGTTCTTTAGACAAATCATTTTTGGCCGTGAAGGTAATTATATTTTCACAGCCTGCTTCACAGAATTGTGAAGAAAATGGTTACTGAAAGATAAAGTACTAGAAATGTTTTAGTTATTGTTATTTCTATAATCCATGTCCACTACCAATATCTGTTCTTACTCTAACTTTTCTTCTATATATTTTTTTCTATACAAACTCTCCATACTGTCCTCCACTGCATATTTTTCCTTTGTCATCTTGGTTGTTTTCCCATGTACCTGTTTCAGCTCCACTCTCACACATTCCATATGATCTGACAATAATATCACTGCATCTCATTAAGGCAGCCTCTTATGCTTCTCCCAATAAAAATGTGCAAATGACCTGAAAAAAGTTTGAGTTCAGTTCACACAAACTTCTCAAACTTCTGATGTTTATGCAAAGCTTAGCCTAATTATCACAAAATTTCTAGACTCCTGACCCCAGAAGCATGACCCTTCTCAATAAACATATTCTTCCTCTTAAATGCTTTCAACCCCTCCCTGTCCTAGCCTTCCACAGAAATGGAAACATCTGCATCTCTGTACACTTGAGAGTTATTAAAACACAGAAGCAGTGGGGAGTCTGAAGGGACCAGAACAACATTTATTTCCCAGCTCCTGAAGAAAGGGGGCAGGTATGGGTCAGCCATCACACCGTGCTGCACTTGACAGGGGATTCAGTGGAATGAAGTAATGGGTTAGGAAAGGGCCCTAAACATGCCGGCAAAAGGAGAGAAGGTCCTTCTTTTGACCATGGAAGGATGAAAAAAACCTCTTGGACCTCTGTAACTACCTTCCAAAGTTATTGGCTAAAAAGATATCACCCCAAAGCCACCCTGGTGAGGAGACATTTCAAACTTAGCTTGATTTATCCTTAGGAAAACCGTCAAGTAGTCCATCACCTGACCAATATCACTGAAGTCTTTTAAGCTTACCACCAGTTTTGAACTCCATGGTATAACTTTCAAGAACCTTGGATAACCTCTGTGTCAGCAAAAAGCAATGGGATAAGACATTACTTTTCTAATAACAATAATGATGAAAATAATAGTGATGAGGCTTGCTTTGGGTTTCGAATGTTAGGATGCAACTCAAGAGGCTGGAGAAATCTCAATTTTATCCCAGTTAATTTTCTTATTATTGTATCTAGCCTGCTCAGTCATTTAGTCAACGTAAATTGACTATCTTTTTTTTTTTTTTTTTTTTTTACTGGTTACAAAGTTTTTTATATAGATTATCTCATTTGATCTTTACCAGTTTTAAATCAATGAGGAAAAGGGGCTTTGGTTGTCATATCCCTTGTGCTCCCTTCTCATATCTAAGCATTTAACACTGCCAAAAAAAAAAAGAAAGAAAAAAAGAAAGAGAAAAAGAAAATGGTTGATCCGTAAACTTTCACTTTCTTGTAGCCAGGGAGCTCACTCTGGGAAATATTTATATAAAATTATTTATTTATTTTTCAAGAATATTTTTTATTTTATCTTTTCTTCAATTATTTGTAAAAACATTTTTTAACATTCATTTTAAAAATAATTTTTGAGTTCCAAATTCCTTCCCTCTTCCTTTTTTTTTTTATTTAACTTTTAACATTTATTTTCACGAAATTTTGGGTTACAAATTTTCTCCCCTTTTATACCCTCCCCCCCCCAAACCCAAGCATTCTAGTTGCCCCTGTGACCAATCTGCTCTCTCCTCTATCCTCCCTCCCTGCCCTTGTCTCCGTCTTCTCTTTTGTCCTGTAGGGCCCGATAGCTTTCTATACCCCTTAACCTGTATTTCTTATTTCCCAGTGGTAGGAACATTACATTTGATCCTAACACTTTGAGTTCCAACTTCTTTAACTCCCTTCCTCTCCACCCCTTCCCCTTGGAAGACAAGCAATTCAATATAGGCCAAATCTGTGTAGTTTTGCAAATGATTTCCATACTAGTTGTGTTGTATAGGACTAATTATATTTCCCTCCATCCTATCCTGTCCCCCACTACGTCTATTCTCTTATGATCCTTTCCCTCCCCATGAGTGTCGACCTTGGATTGCATTCTCCTCCCCATGCCCTCCCCTCCATCCTCCCCCCCACCCTTCTTGTGACCCTGTCCCCCACTCTCCTGTATTATGAGATAGGTTTTCCTATCAAAATGAGTGTGCATTTTATTCTTTCCTTTAGTGGAATGTGATGAGATAGACGTCATGTTTTTCTCTTGCCTCCCCTCTTTATCTCTCCATTAATAAGTCTTTTGCTTGCCTCTTTTATGAGAGATAATTTGCCCCATTCAACTTCTCCCTTTCTCCTCCCAATATTTCTCTCTCACTGCTTGATTTCATTTTTTTTTTAAGATATGATCCCATTCTCTTCAATTCACTCTGTGCACTCTGTCTCTATGTATGTGTGTGTGTGTGCATGTGTGTGTGTGTGTGTGTGTGTACTCCCACCCAGTACCCAGATACTGAAATGTTTCAAGAGTTACAAATATTGTCTTTGCATGTAGGAATGTAAGCAGTTCAACTTTAGTAAGTCCCTTATGACTTCTCTTTGCTGTTCACCTTTTCATGGTTCTCTTCATTCTTGTGTTAGAAAGTCAAATTTTCTTTCCAGCTCTGGTCTTTTCATCAAGAAAATTTGAAAATCCTCTATTCCATTGAAAGACCATTTTTTCTCCTGAAGTATTATACTCAGTTTTGCTGGGTAGGTGATTCTTGGTTTTAGTCCTAGTTCCTTTGACTTCTGGAATATCTTATTCCATTCCCTTCGATCCCTTAATGTAGAGGGTGCTAGATCTTGTGTTATCCTGATTGTATTTCCACAATACTTGAATTGTTTCTTTCTAGCTGCTTGCAATATTTTCTCTTTCACCTGGAAATTCTGGAATTTGGCCACAATGTTCCTAGGAGTTTCTCTTTTTGGATCTCTTTCAGGCGGTGTTTTGCAGATTCCTTGAATATTTATTTTGCCCTCTGGTTCTAGAATCTCAGGGCAGTTTTCCTTGATAATTTCATGGAAGATGATGTCTAGGCTCTTCTTTTGATCATGGTTTTCAGGTAGTCCCAGAATTTTTACATTGTCTCTCCTGATTCTATTTTCCAGGTCAGTTGTTTTTCCAATAAGATATTTCACATTATCTTCCATTTTTCGAATCTTCTCGCTATGTTCTGTGATATCTGTCTTTCTCATAAAGTCCTTAGAGTCCATCTGTGCCACTGCAGTTTTGAAAGATCTATTTTCTTCAGTGAGCTTTTGAATCTCCTTTTCCATTTGGCTAATTCTGTTTTTGAAAGCATTCTTCTCCTCATTGGCCTTTTGAACCTCTTTTGCCAATTGAGTTAGGCTAGTTTTCAAGGTGTTAATTTCTTCAACATTTTTTTGGTTCTCCTTTAGCAGGGAGCTGATCTGCTTTTCATGCTTTTCTTTCATCCCTCTCATTTCTCTTCCCAGTTTTTCCTCCACCTCTCTAACTTGATTTTCAAAATTCTTTTTGAGCTCTTCCATGGCCTGAGCCCATTGGGTGGGCTGGGACACAGAATTCTTGATTTCTGTGTCTTTGCCTGATGGTAAGCATTGTTCTTCCTCGTCAGAAAGGAAGGGAGGAAGTGCCTTTTCTCCGAGAAAGTACCCTTCAATAGTTTTATTTCTTTTCCCTTTTCTGGGCATTCTCCCCAGCCAGTGACTTGACCTCTGAATATTCTCTTCACACCCACCTCGCCTCCTGGTCCTCCCAGCCAGCGTTTGGGGACTGAGATTCAAATGCTGCTTCCCGCCTTAGGGCTTTTGGCGGGGGCAGGGCTGCTATTCAGTGTGAGAATTAAGTTCAGATGGTCAGGTCGGGGCAGGGCTGCCTCTCAGGCACAGTTCCCTCAGGGGGTTTATGCACAGACCTTCCACAATGGATTCAGGCTCCCGCCCACTTGGGGAGCCCCTGTCTGCAGCTGCCTCTCAGCTTCTATCTCCTGGGGGGGCCCAAGCCATGGGGGCACCCCACTCCCCTCTCGACCCGCCAAAGAGACTCTCTCACCGACCCCCGTCACCTGTGGGTGGCGGGACTTGTGCCGCCGCTGGAGATCCCGTCTCTGAAGCCTTCTCAGATCTGTACCTCTCGGAGCCGTGGCCGCCGCAGGTCTGGGCTGGGCTCCGCGTCTGCAGCACAATGGACCTTTTGCGAAAGTTTTGCAGGTCCCTCTGTGGGTGGAGGGACCCGTGTAGCCACAGGAGATCCCGTCCCCGCAGCCCGCTTGGATCTTTTCCTCACGGTGTCATGGCCGCTGCAGGGCTGCACTCAGCTCCCAGTCCCGGCGCCCAGTCCGCAGAGCGAAGGACCCCCCGTAAGAGGTTTGCTGGTCCCTCCGGAGCAGAAATCTCCCTCGCTCCAATATTCTGTGGCCTCTGGGTTCAGAATTCACCGTGAGTTGGTCTTCTCTAGCCGTTCTGTGGGTTGTGGGTTCAGAGCTATGTGTATGTGCGTCTTTCTACTCCGCCATCTTGGCCCCGCCCCCTCTAAATTGCCTATCTTTTAATGGACATTGCTCTTTATGAATCTGAATATTCAAAAGGATGAGTTCGGTCAACATACAAGCAGGACTAGGGATGAAACTTCCCCAGTGAGTACCTTTGACCTCATTATTAATATGGCACCTTATATGCTTTACAATGTTTTAATTCACCTCTTTTTTTTTTTCCTTGATTGGTTTCTCAGCTCCCTGGTAGGGTAGACTATTAGAGCTCTCTCAAGGGTCTTCAGCATTCTTTTCATACTTTCCATTTGTTTAACATATTTCTTGAGTATCTATTATATATGTTCATATCACTCCCAATAAAATGTAAAATACCTGAGAACAGGGATAATTTCACCACGTTTTTATATTTCTACCCCCAGAAGTTAGCACTGGCTAGCACATAATAGAAAATTAATGCTTGCTGATTGATTGATAATTGATTGTTTGGGGAATTCAGGGGAAAAATAATGATTGGTATTGTCAAAAATTATCCTTTTCTCTAGATAGGGTCTGTCTACTACTTTTGCTCAACTAAACTGATAAGAATACTTTGTGGAGAGTGTCAAATGAGTGACTTAACTGCATCAGTGAGTTACTAGTCAAATTGTTTAATCTATCTGGGTTAGAAGACATAGCCTTTGTCCTAAATTTGCAGGATACCCACCAAATCCAATATGTCCTCCTTTGCTATGTTTAAAAACATTTCCTATCAAACATATGGAGAAAATCCCCAAAGAAACCACAATCAAAATATTGAAATTACTTTATTTTAGTGCCTAGGACTAGGGCCCAATCATTTGATTTTATCCTCATTTAATCCCAGCTTTAGAAATTAGCATAAAAACTTTCCAGGTTTCATAAAGTTGTTTCTCTAACAGTAGAAATTTAAAAACCCTCTGTGGAAGGATATGTTGGAAATTGCCTGCTCAAAGAAATTTATGATTTTATTATGGCTGCATATTGACTATTCCTACAATAACCTGCAGGCAGAAACTAACAGTTTATTTATTCAAACTGCAAATGAAATTGGGCAAGAAAAGTAATTAGCAAGCAACAAAAAATAATGGAAAAGCACCATAAAAACAGTTCTGAATTTATGTGAGTTGTCAGATAGTTAGAAAAATAACACTTTAAATTAAAGTAAGAGAAACTTTGTGTGTATATATATATATATATATATATATATATATATATATATATATATATATATATATATATATATATATATATATATATTCACACCAACTCAACTGCTTTAAACATAGATGCAGGATTTTTTTAACCTAAGTGCTCCATAATAAAACAAAAGGCAAACATCTCACTTCATATTTTACCTAAGTGAGACCATTTCCTTAAAACTTTAGATATTTTTAATCACAGTTTTTCTGATTACCTTCATATTTTGTTACCATATTAGAATGATGCACTTGATTTCCTTGCGCATTGCCACATCAGGGTAAGAGAACTCATTACTGACTAATCTTTTTAAGGTTTTGCACAATTTACACAACAAGGATATGTAGACAAAATGAAACACCACCCCACAATGGAAAATACTCAGATTATTGTCTGTGACCACAAAAATACCTGTGGAAGCACTTGCTTTATTATTATTATTATTATTTTGTAACATAGAAGGAAACTTCTGTACTTTCAGTCAAATTGTGGTACATTAAATGTTTCTGACTACAGGCTATCAGTGAAGAAATGAGACATTGCTTCCAAACCATGAAAAACAAACTAGTCAATGGGTTATCAGACATCTCATAACAAAACTGTGCACTTTTGGATTAAAGTTTTTGTGACTTTAGTAGTCTTTATGTCTTCCAGTACATATGTTATGTACTGGAATTTTCTTCAACACACATGCACACATACATGTACATATAAATACATACATATATTTATACACATACCTATGTGTGTGCTTACATGATCTCTCCCCTGATTGAATGTAAGCTTCTTGGGGGTTGGGAGACTTTGGCTTTTGTCTTTGTATTGTTAGCAGCTACCATAATATCCAGCAAGTTGCATAATAAGTACTAGCTTGCTTATTTGATAGAAGAGACCTTTGAACTTCGGTAGTTCAGTGCTGTTATTTTCAAGAGGCAATGTAACTAGGACTTTTTTTTAAATACCTAATTGAGCAATCTTCTGTTGTGTTTTGGAAAGGGAGCACAGCACATACACAGATACCTTGGCATACTGGTGCTTCCCAGCATAGAAAGTCAGAATTCCACAGATCTCCCCAGTCCTACATTTAGGGAATTATTATCTTAATTATTCTTGTTTACAAGGTGCTAAACTCTGTTTATTTCTACTTTGCTAAGGAACTTTAAAGTCAACAAACTCTGAATTCCATTGGACTCTGCTTTCCAGATTAAAATACAACAAGAGAGGGTTAAGCTACTTTAGTACAGGGAGAGTTCCATGCCATGGGAAGAGTTTTACCTTTGTAACCAGAGAAACTGGGTCCAAACATCAATTCTGCTATTTAATAGGAAATATTTATAAAGACATTAAGGTTTGCAAAACACTTTATACTTGTATCACCATTAACCACAGGAATCTTATGAGGTAGGTGTCATTATTATCCTCATTTTAGACATGAGGAAGTTCAGAGAGGTTGTGATTTGCCTATGGTCACACAGCTACCATTGAATATGGTATTCAAGCCTTGTCCTTTGACTCTCACTTCTTGCACTCTGTCTAGTATATCTCATTGTTCCCTTGAAAATTTGTGTAGGCTATAGCCCTTCTCTGGGCCTGTGATTCTCTTTTGTAAATTGAAGAAGTCAGACTAGGTGATTTCAAGCATCCTTTCCACCTCCAAATTCTATGAACCATAAAATCCATGTTATATGGCATGCCATATGAATGTGCTATTTATTGAAGAATCCTTCTCCAAGATGAATACAGATATCACTCATTCCTTGAAAAAGGACTTTAAAAACTAATCCATAATATAAGTGATCTTTATTATTCTTGATTCTGAAACACCCCCATCCCATCTTCTCTGTTTTTTTTTCCTCTGTGAACTATTATGGCTTCACCAGTTTTACTCATTCATCTCTGATGATCACTTACACACCTGTCCACACATGTAATCCAACTTTGTTTCTTCTTGAGAACTCTTTCAACATTTTATTGCCTTTCAGAATTTGAATTCTTAACAGCTACAAATATTGAGCTGCTGTTTTGTGGACTTTTCTAAGATTGTCCTGGAAGGCAGAAAATATAGATTTGACCAAAACACCAGGCCAAGAAAATTGGACATAATTTCCAGTTCCAAGAGAATATATACTGCCAAACACATTCTTTTACTAAATCTAAAACATCCCAATAGATGTGGATAGAGGCAAGTGGAAATTCTGAGGAATAGCTAAGGTGTGCATCATAGAATTAAAGAGAATCACACTAAAATCATCCTAGAAGTACCCAGGCCCATCTTTAAGCAGATAAAACTCACAACCCACAACCTGGTCTATCCTTCTTTTGCCTTATTCCTCTTGAAGTTCACAGGGCAGCAACTTGTACTCTTAGGAAAAGACTATTATCATTAATGTTATACACTGGGTTCATAATGCATGCTCAAAAAACATTTAAATAAAAATAGATCCAGTTTCGGAACTTAAACAATGTAACCCAAGTATCTATCCCAATGGGATTGAAGCATCCATGTGAAAACTCATAACTTCTTAGGATTGCATCTAACTACTTAGGGCATAGTAGTTCAATAGTTAACTCAGAACAGAGTTCTCTAAGGAGGTAATGTATGTACTTTCTTTTTTCTGGCATGGGTTTAGGGGGAGGAGGCATGTGATATAGAACCTGTGTAAAGTTTCTTAATCCCAAGAGGTTAAGTAGACATTTGCTACACAAATCCCTGTGGCATTTACTTAAGCTACCTGGTGACCATTCAGGCTCAATTCTCTTGTGTTGTCACTTTATCAGAATTGAGAAACTGTTAAAGCAGAGGCAACCAATAGTTTGGGGAATAAGGTCTCAGAATAATTTCTGCCATGAGTACAAAACTAATAAAGTGAAGAATATGATGATGTGTATTACTTTTTCCTGATGTTAATATTTCTAAATCCTTTATACTCATTCAGGTACTGCCCCGTATGAATTTTTAATCTGTCCTTACTTTCTCTTCAAAGAGGAATCCAATGCACATAAAGAATGCATCAAAACCCAAGAGGAGTATCACTTACATATTCATAGATAATAAATGGAAGCCAAGTGAAATATATTCATTTCCATATAAGTAGGTTGGAAACTCCAAAAATGGATTTGTAGAAAGAACATTTACTATACCATGTATACTTCAACATTTATATTAGAATTAGATTTATGACTGTGTATACATAGGATGTCAGGGCAATAGGAAATGAGTGATAAAATCTATTATCAAATATAGAATTGTTTTTATTTAGTTTTAAAAATCAACCAAAAATATCTAACTGGATATGAAGAGATAAATGAAAATATTAAAAATGCTCTTAAGTAAATGCTACATGTATTTTTTCCTGTCATTTCACAGAACCACTAGAACAAAAGGATTTTTTTTAAGTAGCTAAGAACTCAGTGATTTTGACTTCATATTTTTTAATGGAATTTGTTTAGTATAGGTGCCAATTATTTTCCATGAAAGCACTATTCCTGATAAAGCTTTGTCCCTCTTCCCCACCCTCCCCCAACCAAATATCAGTGACATCCCATTCATGGGTGCCATCTTCAAGAATCTAGAACAAAGCTAAATACAAAAGGGAAAAAATTATACAAAGCCAGGATATACAAAATAAAACAATAAGATGAAAAAAATATTGCAGAGGAAAAAAAATATTTACGATTAAAATGAAACAAATGAAACAAAATGAAACAAAACCAAACAGTAAAGTCAAGAACAATTATAAAATCCAAGGTCTGAAGATTACCTACTATATAAAAAATGAAAAAATGGAACATTTTCATGTCTATCATCTCCTATAGTATAGGGAATAAACATTTCAAATCAGTAGATATTTCTTAAGTGCCTTATATATGTGTTACTGGGGTGGAAAGCGCAACTTCCTTATTAGTCAGCATATTAGTCAGCATAGTCTTTTTGACAATGTAAAAAGAAGATTAATGGACAGAATTCACACTTGGGATCAGAAAGACTTTTGTTCAGTCTTTCTGACACTTATTAGCTGTGTGACCATGGGTTGAATGTCACTTGTTTCATCTGTAACATGCTGATGATGACAGCTGCCTCATGTAGTTGTTGCAAGACTGAAAGGAGTTAATGTATGGAAAGAGCTTTGCAAGTTTTAATGTGATATATAAATATTCATTATTATGATGATGAAGATACCTATATTTAGCCTAGAAAAAAAAACTTTAGCTTTGACGCCCCAAGGCGTAAGACATTATTCCTTTCCCAGTGCCTATATCTGTGCTGAGGAAGAAGCCTCATTCAGGAATTTCACTTACATGGCAAGGCCTAGAAATGCTTCAGCTAAGCTTTTACTATCTCTCAAATACATACAATGGCACTAATTCTCCTCATGTCATGTTTGCTCCCTTCAGTTAGCACAAGACCTGATGCTGACAATAACTCTGTTTCCCTGAACACTGATTGATTCTTCTCTATGCTATGAAAGCATTTCCAAATGAAAGATTTTAATCAAGAAAAGCACCTGAGCTCTGGCAATGAGACAGATAGCAGGTTTCCTTGTAATTAAACAGGTGAAGTCAAAGTCTAAAATTAATGAGTACCTTACGCCCTAGAGTTTGAGAGTCTCAAAGGGAATGATTAAGAACCTAAGTGAATCCTAAGAGGACAACAGTAGAAAATGACATCAGTTTTTATTATTTTTATTAGAAATAAATGTTTTAAATTTATACATATATGTGTTTGTATGTATATACATATGTATTTTCCTAGATCATTTCCAAAAAAAAACCCCAAAAAACTAACAAGTTGCTATTTATCCTGGATGTAAAAAGATTAAAAACAAAGGAATAATTATGCTGCTAATGTAAAAATAAAAAATGTGTAATTTAAGATAAAGAAAACAATCTCGAGGTGTATAAGTGGATAAAGGTGTTTCCTTGTACCATGTGAGGGAAGGAGAGTAACAACTAATGAACAAAGGTTTTCTGGAAACCCATATTACTGGATTATATTTGAGCAGCTGAAAATGTATCAAGAGTTTAAGGCAAACATATTGATGTGGAACTGTTCTTTCCTGATGTCATACTGCTTTTTTCCCCTTTGGAAAAAAGAAGGAAATAATTCAGGAGAAAGACATGATCACTGGATTCCCTTCCACTCTCCCTATAATTTTTATGCTTTTCTACTAGTAAGCTGTCATCTTTTTTAGTATTAGCATCCAATTGTAGCATTCGTTTTTCCCCACTGAGCAATAATTACATTTGGCTTTCATATCATATTTGGGAAAATAAAGACTCAAAATATGATAATATTATGTAGGGAAATTTTCTTTCATATTAGTGCATATCTATTCTTTCTACTTTCTTTAAAATTATTTTCACCACTGACACCTAGGGAATCAGCTCATCTACTTTTATCCAAGACACAACTGTGCCATTCATGTTTTACCTCATGTCGGTCTGGAAGCTAAAGGGTCCCTCAGTGGGAATTGGCTTTTCAATTTTCCTTAACAGTGACTAGAAATGCAAACCTATCATTTCCCAATTCATTTGCACTCTGAATGAAATAAGATACAATCAGCTAGATAGTCCTTTGTGGGAATAACAAATGGGATGGAACACCCTCAAATAATTATGCTTATGAATAAAAGTCAATTAGAGGCAACATCTCCTTCACTGAGAATTTAATTGTATATATATACTGGTAATATAATTTTAAGGTTTCATTTAACATGCTCTTACACACTGATTAAGTTTAAAATAAAACCTTTTCTTTCTCCCTCCCTCTTCAGTGCACAGGGATTTTTATGAAATGATAATAAAGAAGTTTATAGAATAGAACCCTATAAGAATGTGGGTGTGGGGTACACCTGCACCGCAGGTTATAATTTTGTAGAGGTATTATGGTACAATAGAAAGCACACTGACTTGAGGGTCAGAGGACATAGGTTCAAAGTTTGCCTCTGAGGCTTATTACCCAGATGATCTTGGGTAAGTAAGTCAGCCTTCCTGGACCTCAGTTTCTTCATCTGTAAAATGAACAGACTAGACTAGATTATCTTTAAAAAACCTTTCTAGGTCTTTATCCGTGGTTCTATGAGAGGAAAATCTGTATCACATCTCTAGATATAAGGGATACCGTATTTAAACAACAGAAAAATCAAATGCATAGCACAGCAAGTCTTGCAAAGTGCTTTATTACAGTATACCTTTCTGGAAGCACTGAATCCACATCTCTCTGCCATATCTATGGCATTCCATTCATTGTCTGAAGAACCTCCACTACTTTCTTTTTTCTCATCAGCAGCTCTTTAGTGCTTTGTGAACTGATATCTAGCTGTCAAAATGACTAATCCAGCTAGTGACATTTTTAGAATTCAGATTCCTTCCCTAAAGTCTTGGGGGGAAAATTATTTGAAAAAAAACTCATACTTTGTATTACAAGACTTTTCTTTCACTGATCTATCTACATTCTATTTCTCCTCATTCCTTTCCTAGCTTCATTTTCCCCTCAGGTATAGTAGTCTGCCCTAGGTAAACTTAGATATTTACAGAGTTGATTATGACCCTCCCACTCTGAAGTAGTCTTCTCCCCACCATTTTAATATAATCCCTCCCCTAAGTTTCCAAGTTTCTAGGAATCTGGAGTTTCCTTTTTTAGAAAACTTTATTTTTGTTGAATGAATGAATGAGGAAACAGGGCAAGACAAAATTTATGCTAAGGGGTATATTATATCTTGATGTATATAACAAAGAGAGTTTCCATAACTGTAGTTATTACACTGAAGTAACCAGATGATGTCTTTGTGGTTTGGACACACAGTAAGATGTTGGGAACATAATGCGTTAACCCTTTTAGGATTAACAGTTTCTCTGAGTCTTTTCTGAGTGGATTCTCTTGACAGTTTTTTTTTTTAAATCTAAATTAAATAATGAGGATTAGATGATATCTCTGGTTTTTTCTGGTACTAAATTCTAGATTTTTTTTTTATCTGATGGTCATAAGGGAGACAATGGTTTCAAACACAAAGGCTTTCACTATATTAGTGGGATTAATTTCAAGCAATAGTGTGCTGATGTTTTGTTTGTTTTTTTTTCCTAAAGGACTTTCCTATTCTGAAATCACATGAAGAGATTTTGCCTACTGGTTAAACTGGCCCTGCCCTTTGCTCCCTTCCCAACTAGAAGTTAAAGTATGGATTTCTTTACCTTCTTTTGTAAATTCTTCCTTCTCTGCTCCAGCTAGGGAGTTCCACTTGACCTTGTTCCACAGTACTTAGCACAGTGCTTGGGACATAATAGACACTTAATAAATGTTTGTGGAATTAATTTGATTCAGGAACTTGATTCAAAGTTTTATTTCCTTCCCATGCATTAGCTCATTATTATGCTTCTCTCGAGCAGAATATAAGTTTCTCAAGGGAAAATGATGTTTTAATTTTGTTTTTGTATTCCTAGTGCCTCACACAGTACCTGGTATATATTAGGCTCTTTGAAAATGTGTTTTGAATTGTATTGGTTTGTTAATTCATTAAACAAGAATAATAACCCATCTCATCTAGCAATATCACTGGAACTAATAGCTTATAAAATATCAAGGGCTGATTAAGAATAGACTTATAATAACAGCAACCACACACACATACACACACATGATCATACCCATGATACATGACTTAACATAGTTAAGGGAGTCACTATAGTACTTTTGGTGTCACTGAGACTGAAACCACTTCACTCACAAGCATAGTCATGGTCTTTTAGTCTGGTTATATTATATACTTATATATATATATTATCTATTATCTATAATATATATATTATATACTTATATCATTATATACACACATATACTGACAGAAATGGAGCTTGCACAGTTTTGAATAGCTCTAGCTCTCTTCTAAATCTTGTGGAGACAAGAAGTAGTATCAACCAAAAAGTTTGTTAAAAATTGTCATGGTCATCTCAGAATGTCAAGGTCACCACTGCTAGCAGTAGGGAAGCCATTCAGGAAATGCAAAAAGAAAGAAAAATAGTCAGCTTTTCATTCTTTCTTTTTATTTTTTAAGAAGAAAAAAGGCAAAGGGTCAAGAAAAAGAAGAAAAGATCATCTTGAGGTGATTCCGTTTTTTTTGTTGTTGTTGTTGAAATTGGATGAAACTAGCCAGTCCCTAAATGTCATAATTTCCTTACAAGAAAAAAGACTTCAACACGGTAGAGGTCAGGGCAGAGCTGAAAATGGCAACAGATTTAGATTTTTTTCTTGTGCTGCAAGTATGACTGGATTATATCCCCAGTGTGAGGGCACAGAGGCTTGGCTTTTAGTAGGTATTTTCAGTAAAATAAGATTTTTTTTAAATGCCTCTCAGGCTTGATTTTCAATCCATGTAATTCTACCTAGAAAGTCTTTTGTCACCAAGGGAGCTGGCATTTTACTCACACTGATAAAGTTTTCTACAAAACACGGGAGCAAGCTTTGACCCTTTGGACAGAATAAAGATCAACATGTTTTATATTCACTATCCCTGCTTTTCACAGTAACCTACTTCCTTGTTCTGTTTTCATTTTCTCCAACCTCCTCCATATCAGCTTTCATTTTCTTTCTCTGATTTCCAACTATGTTCTGTGGATCCATCTATCCTTAACTGGCTTTTTTTCACTTCTTTGTTCCCACTTTGACATCAGTTCACCTCTCCCTTAATCCCCTTGTAATCTGCATGTTGGAATTAGCTACCATCACTCCTTTCCTTTGCCAGTGTGTGTGTGTGTGTGCGCGCGTGTGTTTGTATATGTGTGTTCTTCCTTCCCTCCTCCCACACCCCCACCCCTCATGTTTCACAAATCAAACAAAGGGAAACAGGATATTCGTTCTTTGCAAATGCAGACTTTTCTTCTTTAGGAAGACATAGTGGGATGTCATTAATATGATAATAGTTAACATTTATATAGTGTTTACTATGTGCCAGGCACTCCACTAAGCATTTTACGATAATTATCACATTTGATGCTCATTATATCCTTAAGAGGTAAATGCTCTTCTTATCCTATTTTACACTTGAGGAAATTGAGGCAAACAGAGATTAAATGACTCACCTAGGGTCACAAAGCCAGTAAGTGTCTAAGGCCAGATCTAAACTTAAGTCTTCCTGACTCCAGGCCCAGCACTCTATTCATTGTAATACCTAGCTGCCCCAGCAGAAATCTTTTAAAAAATAGAACTTGATGCAGTTCTCATCCATCCTGTCCTTTCCCCAGAATGTCAACCCACCCAGCTACTTACCAATAGTTTTCTCTCACAACAAAGCAAAGTTAAACAGAATAAACTACCTTTTTGGCCTTGGGTGACAATGAATTTCTCATTCCGTACCTGTGCTTTCTTTGTAGGGCATGCTTCATCACTAGTTGTAGTTAGCTGAAGTCATGATTAGACACAATATTGATAAGAGTTTTGTCTTTACTTCTTGTTTTCCTTTATATAATTGTGGACTTTGCAAGTTGGCATGAATTCTTCATTTACTGTTATGTCATGCTCATTTTCAGTACAGATACTGTATCATATTTAATGAAAGCTACCATTTGTTTGATCATTCCTCAACTGATGTCTCCAGAGTTTTGCCGTTACGGAAAGTCACATTAGTTACAAACCCATCCATATCAGTTCCCATTTTCTCTAGCTCCCTAAAACCATAACACAGTACAAAGAAAAAAGATCTGGAGGTGAAATACTCAGGTTCAAACTCTAGACCTGCCATTTACTAGCATGTCTTTGGGCAAGATAGCTAATCTTTTTAAAGTTCAATTCTCTGATTTGTTTAAAAATAAACACCTGGGTAGTGATTTGGGGCCCTATTTTAAGCATCTGGAGTCACAGAGAACCTTGAATTTGGGATAGCCTTTAGTAGTCCTCTGGAAAACAAAACCTACAAGTTATGGGTGCTTCTAGCTTCCATGTTGTCATTCTTTTATTCTATTCCTTCTAAACTCTCCTCACCTTAGAATCTGGATCCTGTGGACTACAGACAGCAAATACTCCCATCACTTAATTTTACTTAATAACAATGATCATACCAACAACATAGGTATTAAAATATATACATGCATGTATTTATAAATACTTCTATTTATGTGACTATGTATATAAATATATAACATAAAATACATATTGTATATATATAGTAGGATATCATATATGCATATAACATATGTCTTTGTACATATATATGTATAAATGTAAATAAATTTTATCTATCTATCTATCTATCTATCTGTCTATCTATCTATAATTTTCCTCAATGTTATGGAAAGTTTGCTGGGCTTTATATTGGAAGACTAAAGTTCAACTGCCAACTCAGCTAATTGCTAAGTCATTTTGACTATTATACATACACAAATTAAAAACAAATGGCATATGCAGAAAGATGCTATCTGCACCCAGAGAAAGAACTGATAAATAGATGTATAGAAGAAATTTACATACGCACACATACATACACACACACACACAAATATACATACTTATTTGCATCTAATAGTAGCCATCTCTTAGGGTGTGGTGCAGGAGAGGTAAAAAAGTAATTTACTTTACAACTATTTTTACTATACATATGTGTATATATATATATATATATATATATATACACACACATATATAACTATATATATGTGTGTATATATAAAACTATATATGTGTGTGCATATATACAATTTTTTAAATATAAAATAGCAAGTTGTAAATAATTGAATTGCAGTTAAATGTGCAATCATCTTTTTGTTTTATTATATTATGGCCATATTTGTTTATTTTAGAAATTTAAATGAAATAAATTTTTAAAAACAATAATACTGAAAGTCACAGCATCAGTGCATTTAAATTGTGCCTCAATTTTGTCAAAGTACTTTACATATATTAACTCATTTGAGCCTCACAACATCTCTATGGCATTGGCATTATCTTTCAGGTGAGGATGCAGAGACTCACAGAAATTAAATGACTTACACAGCACCAAACAGAGGCAGAAGCAGATTTTGAATCCAGGTCTTCTTTGCTCCAAATCCAATGCTCTGTCTACTTTACTTCCATGACTTGGGCAAGTCACTTTAATACCTCTGGACCTGAGTTTCCTCTTCTACATGAAATAGGGTTAATATTATTCTGACAAAAAATGAGGTAAGAAATACAAAAAACAACTAAAACATCTAAATACTCAGTATTTCTACTGGCATCCTTCCAGAGATGTAGTACTTTAATATTTCTTCAGTTCAAATGCTTAATTTCCAAGTCATGTTGGCATAGAATAAATTTCTGATGATCCTATCTGGTTATAAAGATGTTCAATGTGGGCTCGATAACATATACCTACATCTATTTATGTCTGTCTACCTATACATACATATATTTAGATAGATATAGATACATATATACATATATACACATATGCACACATAAAATGTATATATATGTGTGTATGTATGTGTATATATATACATGTATACATATATATACATACACACATATATTTGTCCTAGACCAACATGAGGAGGCTTATCCCCTTGGGAATGAATTAAACTTTCTTTTTTTTTAACTTTAGTAGTTCATTAAGAGTCGTTAAGTGAAAAGTTGTAAACTTTACCCATGGAGGGGATTCCCATACCAGTTATATCGCTGATATTTAAAAGTATTTAAGACTCAAGAGGCAGAATGTTACAATGGAAAGAATTCTGAATTTGGAGTTAAAATCTCTGGGACTGATGACTCAGGCACTTGTTGAATATGTGTGTTTGTCCATTGCCAAAGAAGACCATGCCATCAGAGAAATGATGGCATGACTTGCACTTGACTTTGTTTTGAGTGAGGGAGGGCTGTGCAGGTCACCAGCCTTACTTCTCCTCCAGAGCCATCTGAATCCAGTGACCAGATATTCATCAGGATGACTGGAGATGACCTAGGATGAGGCAATTGGGGTTAAGTGACTTGCCCAAGGTCACAGAGCAAGTGAGTGTCAAGTGTCTGAGGTGAGATTTGAACTCAGGTCTTCCTGACTCCTGTACTGCTGCTCTATCCACTGCACCACCTAGTTGCCCCACTTGTTGAACATGTGCCTGTTGGAGTGTAATTTAGTTTCTCTTGACCTCAGTTTCCTCATTTGTAAAATGAGGAAGTCTTACTTTAGAGGATGTTCCCCCTCATCTCTAAATTTATAATCCTATGGCACATTAGTGCTTTACACCTGCAAAGTGGATTAACTACAGTTGTGAGCTCGTTTGCCCACACAAACCTTCATAGTAGGTAGAGAAGATTGCGGATCCATATTGCCATTGAAACTCAGATGTCTTAAAAGACTTGTCCAAGGATACTCTGCTAGATAGTTTTCTGGGATCTTCTGACTCTCAGGTCAGTGCTTTTGTGTTGAAAAAAACAGGCTGCTTATATGAGATGATTTCTTATTTCTTAACTGTATTAGAAAATTATGCTTTGACCAGAAATGAAATTAGGATTATAGAAGTCATTTGGTCAATTAACACATTTTTTTAAAAAGCACTCATATGCATTACTTTGTGTTAGGCATTGAGGAAACAAAGAAAGATAAAAAATTAGCTCCTACTCTCCAGAAACCTACATTAGGATCTTACCTCTGTTACTGTGAAGCATGTTTATATTTATAGCTATGAAGTTGGGGCTTGAATACATCAGTGCATGAATGCTTTAAATAAAATTGCAGAGACTTAGATGAATTTCAGTTATTGTTATGATTATTAGGCATTCAAGGCCTTTTCTTCTTTACAAACTAGACAAAATGAATTATTCACTCTTTCCTGATCTTTCTCATTTTATACCTTTGTTTACAACATGCCCCATTTTTTTAAAGATAGTTTTTCTTCATTTATGCCTGGGGAATTTGTCTTTTACTTCTTTCCTACACTCTTTCACAGATATTTCCTGCACATGGACTAGACTGTATTCCAGTTTATTTTTTTATACAGCTTATCCAGTATTATACTGTAATCCTCCCTTAAATAGGGCCTCCACCTTATTTCCTCTTTGTATTCCGGGGGGCCTTACAAAATACCCTGCATATTTTTGCTGAATTTGATTATAAATATTTGTTGAATTAATGTATGAATAAATAAGAGGATAGATGCTATTTGTGCTAGAAACATATCACTATTACTTCATGATAAAAAATACAGAAATCTGCATTGTTGTTTTGACAGTTGCATATGCTTTCTCAACGTTTGGGACGTAAGGGATATGCCTTATGGCAATAAAGATGTAACCTTAGTTACTACCTGCAAGAGGAAAACAATATAGTAGCTGACTGCTGCAACTCTATAGGTATTATACTCTTCCACTTCCATGCTAATTGCCCAATCTTCTTGGTGTGACTGATTCCTGATTTATGCAAACAACCACCAGTTCCTAATATCTTTGAATAGCTTTATACCACAATATGGTGCAAACTGAGAATACATTAGTAAGATCCTAGGGTTAGGAAATTGGAAAAAAAAAACTGCTCTACACAATTTTTTTTTGTTAACCTGATTAATTCAAGCATTTGTTAAGCATGCTTTATTACCAAGCAAAACTCGTCAATTTTTTTTTTTAAATCACAGTATTTTGGTGGGTCAAATGATTTTAAATCAAGAAGATTGAAATAGTCTTATATAAAGGATGCCAATTTTGTTTAAATATATTCCACATACCATAAATAACCTGGCAGAATATGTTTGTAATATATTACAAAAAATTCATATGGATATTGTAGGAGGTTTGTTTAAGGGGATGGTAAATTTGCTTTGGAATCCAGTAATAATGAGTTGAAGCATCCATGACATAGATTTGTAGATTGGGGAGGAAATAAATGGTAGCATTTTATTTGACCTAGTGGACTTCATACTTTTCATTGTAGGCAATTTGCCCTCTCCTTGAAACAATTAAGGGGGGGGGAGAGAGAGAGAGACAGACAGACAGACAGAGAGACAGACAGACAGACAGAGACAGAGACAGAGAGAGACAGAGAGAGAGAGACAGAGAGAGACAGAGACAGACAGCAACACAGAGACAAAGACAGAGACACAGACAGAAACAGAGAGACACAGACAGAAACAGAGAGACAGAACAAGACAGAGTGCAACACAGACGCAGATAGGTATGGGGGAATCCACCTTGTGTGTTCTGTAATATCACCTGTTTTTATAATATGTAAATATATTTATGCAGGTTGGAGAGAGGAGTTTGTATATTATCAATTGTCTGAGATTCCAAGGGTGTTAGATTAATTCCAATGGGGAGGGCTTAGTATATTCTTCCTTAAAGCCTAAGGAGACAAATCATCTTGGCAATGACCCATTGTCTTTGTTGGTGCTTCTTGTGGTGGGCATATTAATTTGGATAATCCTAGGGAGAAGAGAGATAGATACTTCTAAACAGAGGCATAGACAACTTTGTTTCTGATAGATACTTAAATAGAAGCTGTGCCTCTTTTGAAGATTATGCTTTCCACAGTTGCTTTAGTGATATATTATGCTCTGAACTAAATGTGTCTTAGGGTATAATTTTGACATTGGTAAATCATGGAATGAATATGGTCGGCAGCTGATCTCTTGGGGTTTATGATTAAATGTAGAGGACAAATTGACTGTGCAGAAGATAAAAAGTTGATGTTTCATTTGAACAACTTGGTGAAAACTTGAGAGAGTGATTAATGAGTAGAAGTATCTTGAAACTAAGAAAATATTACCTTGATGAGCATCAATAGAGATTCAAATGACTGTTTTCAGGCATTTTTAAAGTTTAGTGTGTTTTTTTTTTAATGATACATTTTGGAAGGCAAATTGTAAGTACCAAATCTAAAATGAACTTGGTGAGCTTTACTGGAACTCTGAGTTGAGATGCCATTCTTAATTTCAATATTTGGAAGACTGTGTTAACAGGTCCTCAGTGAATATTTGTAGCTCTTTTGCTAAAACATTAAGCTCCCAGAAATTTCCATCCCCAAAAGGTTCCTTGGAATTGTGGCAATAGACCAAGGATTTGTCAAGGGATTGAGAATATATTTGAGGTTGTGGAGAGGAGGGGAGGAGAGAGAATGTCACAGAATCATATCTTGTCATCTCTACCTATTCCCGTTCAAATATTTTCTTCATTATAGCAACATATATATATATATATATATAGATAGATAGATAGATAGATAGATAGATAGATAGATAGATAGATAGAAGATAGGTAGATAAGTAGATAAAGATACACAGAAATGCATACATGCATATGCACATATAAATCACTAAATTCAACAAAACTAATTAATATATTGAAAGAATTGGTATATATATACATATATATGTATATATACATATATGTATGTGTGTGTATACATATATATATAAATATACATATATATATATATCAACTTATAACCAATTCAGAGACATAGATATGCCTCTGTAAATGATTGGGATGTGGTATCTTTTCATATGATTTTTTCCCAAAGTTGTAATTTTGCAACATTCATTTTTGATTATTGATAGTCATTATTCTTTCTATTCACATCATTGCTTATTTTATTTTCATTAGTACATGAAAGTATTTTCATGATTCTTTGTATTCATGCTGTATACTTTTTTCCTTAGAGCACAACAATATTCCATTACATACACATATAACATATTGTTATCTATTCTCTAACTTATGGGTAATTACTTCATTTCAAATTCTTTGCTATCATGAGAAACTTTGCCATAAACATTTTTTTGAATATAGAGTCTTTCAGTTAGCAATGATTCTATAGGAGAAAGGGAACGGATATTTTATCATTATATATAATATATATATAATTATAATTCCAAATTTATTTCCAGAATGGGTGTAGTTATTTACAACTTCATCAACAATGTCATATATTTATTTATTTATTTAAATCTCATTTGATTTGTGTATTGAAATTGGTCTCTGGGTAAATTTGATTTTTATTTTCTCCTTGTAATTGTTTCCCTTTAGAATGTGCTCAGAATACTTTCACAATGTTATTCTTAAGTATTTCCCAACCCTTCTGGTCTGATTACCCCTGAAATATTTTACTCTATTTTGTCCTATTTATATATGCATTTTTCCTCTGAACTCCTTGCAATCTACTTTCCCAAAATCTAAAGCTCATATCACACTGTCCCAAATTCCATTCTCTGTCAGAAACTCTAGGATGGATAAATTGTTTCTTACCAGGGTTACCAAAATTTCTATCACAGAATTAATTTCCTTCCTGTTAGTAAAAATAAGACCTAGAAGAACATTTCCTCTTATTGATTCCCTTACCTTTTGAAGGATGAAGTTATCACTACAAGTCAAAATGTTATTAGTTTCTCAGTCAAAATTATTTGCATCTGATTGACTCAAATAAGCTAAGTGATTTTAACCAGAAGCTAGTAAAGTTCCAGAAACAGCATATAAGTGAGGGTAAAAAGTACTTTGTAGCCTTAGTGGTTGTATATAACTCCCCTTTCCTGAAAATAAGACACAAAGATCATGGGCTTATCACTCTAATAAGAAATCTCCTTCAATTAGTATAATATAATGTTATCTACGACTTTGTGCATGGGGAGAGTGGGAAAGCAAAAGAGGTAGGTAGATTTCACCTGGATAGACATCTTCATTTAAATACTATATGCAAAGGATGGGAAAAGTATAGCTAATGTGTCTTAAACATGCATGGTTTTGATTAAGTGAACCCTGAGTTTTCTTCTAAATCTGAGATTCTATAACAGTGTTATCCAGTGGAGTGAGCAAGTCTCACCAGGCATCAAATAGTAATGAAAAGATTCCATGTTTCCCAGAAGCAAGAAAAATGAACAAGCTTAATGCTGGAGTTTATTCTTAAATTTTCAGTGTGATCAATTACACTTTGGAAATTGGCAAAGACTTAATTTATTGTTTTGTTTCTTGGCTGAAATAATGCAAATTAAACTTAATGGTGTGTTGTTCTTAGTTTGTTTTTTTTTTCCTCCCTGTAGCACCAACACAACATTCATAGTGCCTATGGCAGTCATGAATACACTAGCACAATTCTGAATTGTGAAATATAACAGACTCTCCACAAGGAAAACAGAACCAAAACATTTATTCAGACATCGAAAAGCCAAATCCCAACACTAGAAAGCCAAATCCATCATAGTAACAAAGAAATCTATACACAATAACAATACAGAGGGCAACACTATCCCCAAGTCTTCCCTCCCTTAGGCTTCCCTCAAAATTAGCTCCCTTAAAGAAATCACAAAGACTCCATTAAACAAAATCACAAACTCTCCCACTCACCATAGCCAGAGGTCTGCTTTTCCTTTTCCCCTCAGTTCCAACTATTGTGACAAATTTCCTCTCAGTTCTCCTCTAGTTCTGCCTCTTCCTCTTCCAACCCTCCTGCTCCACCCCTTCCTGTTCCATGGGACTTAGACTCATGTGACTTAGGCTTCCATGTCACTTAAGCAGGTCACATGGGCCTATTAATGAATGGGAAAGATCTTCCCATTTAAATTATCATTACATTCCCCCCATCAGTGAGTCACTTGTTAAACATTTAGCAGCATATTCTTGATCTATGAGACATATAAAGCATTGTCAAAAGTGTTCTACTAATACTCCAGTGTCACCAGTGACGCACAAGTAAATTGTTAATCTTCAACTTTCAGAGGGGGAAATTTATGAACACATTTTAATATTTCATCTGCATACTTACAATTTTGTCCTTTACTTTCTTAACTCTAGAAAGTCAGTAAAACAATTAAGCAAACTCTGATTATAGCATTTGCTCATTTTGATGTGTATAGACTCACCCTGATAATTTGACAGTCAGCTGTTTGAAATTATCTCCAGCACACTCCAAACACCACCTTCCCCAATTCATTCACTGTACTTATCTTCCAATAACAGATTTGAAGTTAATTATTTTATTGGGCTAAACTTTGAGAGAAATGTGTGGGATTTACCTCAGCATGTCATTACCCTATGTATCTCCAAGATGCAATATTAAGGAAGAGCAGCAAAAAAAGAAGGGAGAAGTATGTTTTCACGGATAGGGCAGAAGATTGTCAGCTGACAGTCTAGAATTTTAACACAACTCAGGCTACTTGGCCAATGAAAAAATCTTTTCTGTTGCATTTCTAAGGTCATAGAATTTCACTGTTAGAAAAGACCCTGGAGTTCCTCTATTAATTCCATAATTTTGCTGATTAAAAGCCTTCTTTTTGCTTCCATTTCTTTTCTGCCAAATAAAAATGTAATTCACTGAAGCAGCCTTGCTAATGTCACTGAATGTGAATTTTCAGCAATCAATTCAGTCAGTATTTATTAAGCACTTTGTTCTGCACTGGGCCTGAGCAGGGTCAGTCCCCTGGGAGTTTATATTCAATATTGGAACAAAATGAGACACTTCTCTGTTATTCAACAGTAAACAAAAGGCGATTTACTTAGCCATAGCAGAACGATATTTGACATGGATAGGCACTGAGAACATATTGAGTTGATTCATCTGTGGGAAGTTCCCTTGTCTAGGATAACAATGAAGACGCATCAGGCAAACCCCCTAAACTCATTTGCCCCTAGGTCCATGTGGCTTCTCTCCACTAAGGGGATGAGGAAGTGACATCAGCAGTATAAGCCATTAGTTACCTAAACCAACCATGGCTTGAGAACATCTCCATAAATGTTAAAGGAAAAGCTAGATTGTTACACATTGGAAGTGGAATTAAGCAAGACGTTTCTCTTTTTTATTTTTAAGCATATAAACTTATTAATATTTACTCTATTTGGAAGAATGATTCATTGTTAGCCAACAGAGACATAAACACATATTTATAACATGACAATAGTTACAAACAAGCCTGTTTAGATTGTAGCTGCTTCTCTTCCCCTTGAGAGGGTCCTGGTTTCCAGAAATGTCCACTTTAAGCGTCAGTGTATCGGACTTTTGCTTTTGATTTGAAGTCAGTGAATTTCTTTTTTTTTATTTTATTTTTTTTATTTCTAGTGTTCTACAATCACTACCATATAACTTAGATTTTTTTTCCACTACCTACCCAACACCTCCTCCCTCCCTCCCTGCGACGGCATATAATTCTATATAGGATCTACACATACATTCCTATTAAATACATTTCCTCTATAGTCATGCTGTGTAGAAGAACTAAAATGAATGGGAGAAATCATATAACAAACCAAAACATAACACACACACAAAAAAAAATGGAAGAAATCATATAACAAACCAAAACATAACATACACACACACACACAAAATGATCTCCCACATTCTGTGATTTACTTCTATAGTTCTTTCTCTGGATGTGGAAGGCATTTTGCCTTAGAAGACCATTTGGATTTTTTAAAGTCCTTCATTGCTGTGAAGTTCCAAGTATACCAGAAAAAAAAAAAAAAAACTCCCACACACTGTGGTTATTTCTGTGCACAAAGTTCTCCTGGTTTTGCTCTTTTTGCTCAGTATCAGATCATATAAGTCTTTCCAGGTCTCTCTGAAGTCTTCTTGTTCATCATTTCTTATAGCACAGTAGTATTCCATTACATTCATATACCATAATTTATTCAGCCATTCCCCAATTGATGGGCATCCCCTTCATTTCCAGTTTTTAACCACTACAAAGAGTGCTACTATAATTATTTTTTGTACATGTGGGACCTTTCCCATTTTTATGATCTCTTAGGGATACAGTATTTGAAGCAATATTGCTGGGTCAAAGGGTATGCACATTTTTGGAGCCCTTTGGGCATAGTTCCAAATTGCTCTCCAGAATGGCTGGATAAGCTCATAGCTCCACCAACAATGAATTAGTGTTCCAACTCTCCCATATCCTCTCCAACATTTATCATCTTCCTGTTCTGTCATGTTTGTCTATCTTTCCCTCAGTTATAATTTTGTACTTCTTCCTGCAATGTAATTTATCAGTTTCTGCTTCCTCCTTTTCACATCTTCTTTTATAATCACTTTACATGCTTAAATCATGTTTTTACTATCACATCATTTACTTTATACCCACTCCCTCTATTTATGTCCATTTTATTTTGCATAATTGATGTGCAATCATCAAGATTAACAGGTATCATCTTCCCTTACAGTGAGGTAAACAATTTTCCCAAATTGAGTAACAAGCTTTGTTTTTGTCTTTGTTTCCCCCCCTGTTTACCTTTTTATACCTCTCTTGACACTTGCATTTGAAGATCAAATTTTCTATTGAGGTCTGGCCTTTTTTTCAGGAAGGTCTGGAAATCCCTTACTTTGTTGAATGACCATCTACTTGCCTGAAATGTTATGCTGAACTTTGCTGGGTAATTGATCCTTGGTTGTAGTCCCACCTCCTTTGCCTTACAGAATATCATATTCCAGTTCCTTCGATTTTTAATGTGGAAGCTGCAAGATCATGTGTGATCCTGACTGTAGCTCCCAGAAATTTGAATGGTTTCTTTCTGGATGCCTGTAGTATTTTCTCTATCACTTGATATTTCTGGAATTTGGCAACAATATTTCTTGGCGTTTTTTAGTTTGAGATCCCTTTCAGGACATGAATAGTGAATTCTTTCCATGACTATTTTGCCCTCTGGATCTAGCACTTTGGGGCAGTTTTCCTTGATGATTTCTTGGAAGATATTGTCCAGACTCTTTTTTTTTTCGTTGTGACTGCGTGGTAGGCCAATAATACTTAAAATTTCTCTCCTGGATCTATTTTCCAGGTCAGTTGTTTTTCCAGTTAGATATTTTACATTTCCTTCTATCTTTTCATTCTTTATATTTGGTTTGACTGATTCTTGCTGTCTCATAGAATCATTGGTTTCTACTTGCCCAATTCTAATTTTTATCAAACTGTTTTCTTCAGCTAACTTTCCATCTGTTCAATTATGCCTTTTAATGAATTATTTTTTCCAGTTAGTTTTTGAACTTCATTTTCCATTTGTTCAATTTTTCTTTTTAAAGAGATGTTCTCTTCATGGAATTCTTTTTTTATGCTTGTAAAAGCATTGGCCAGTTTCTCTTCTATTTCCTTCTTCAGCTGTTCCAGGAAAGCTGTTTGTGCATGCAAGTAGTTCATAATCCCTTCTGAAGTTTCAGATGGGAGTACAGTGTTGCTACTGACCTCTTTGGTATTTGTGTTTTGGTTCTTGTCCCCATAAAAAGATTCTATAGTTTTTTCACCCTTGCTTTGCTTTTTCCTGCTCATGATGATGATTGTGTGTTTCAGTTTCTGGTTCTTTCAGTTAGAAGCTGCAGAACTTGATGTTGAGCTGACTGGTGTGAAAAAGCTAAAGGCAGGTGCTAATTTATCTTTTTATTTTTTGTTTCACTGCATCAGCCCTGAGGCTAGCTTGTTAAGTGTGGAGGAGTGGTGGTCTGGTCAAGGGAGATCTCCTCCACTTAACTGAGGCAAAGGCAAGCTCAGGAGTTGGTGATCCATGCTGCCCTATCATCTTACTATTTCCCCTGGAGTGCTGAGACATGCCTGGATCCTGGTACAATTTTCCACCCTCTCTGTGACTCCTCTCCTAAGGCTGAGGCTCACCTGGGTCCTAGTGTGAGTTGCCACCTGCCCTGGAACTTCTCTACTAGCACTGAGGCATACCTGGGTCCTAGTGTGAGTTTCTACTGCCTTGGGACCCCTCTCCTTCCTTTTCATCTCTGCCAGAGTAAGAGGATCCTCCTTAGCTATTTTCCTAGCCTTAGGTGTTATGACACTGTTTGCCCCATAAGCTGTTCCCACTGATCCAGAATTTTTCTGAGGAAATATTTTATGGTTCTTTCAAAGTCAACAAGGGGGGAGGAGAGAGTATTTACAATCCACTCTGCCATTGTGGCTCCCGGAAGTTCAAGTAGGTGACTTACAGAAGTTTAGTCTGTGGGGTGAAAGTCTCAGGAGCTGCTGTGACTGATATCTGGTGCTCAGTGGCTGTCACCTGCTTGGCTCTGTTGGTCTCCTACCCTGGGCTACCACTCTGTCTTTCTGTCATGCTACTGCTGTCGACAGCTGCCCTGGGGTTTTCCCACTCAGAACAGATCCTTCCCATTGATTTTCCAGTCTGTCCAGGGCTATGAATCTGCCACAGTCTGTCTCCTATTGGATTCTGCACCTCCAAAATTGGGTCAGATTCTCTTTTTAGAGGTATCTGAAGGAGTTTGTCTAAGAGCTTAGGTGAGTTATTGCTCTCACTCAGCCATCTTGGCTCTGCCCCAAGACATTTTTCTTACCACACAGCTACTATGTACCAGGTACTGTATTGAGTGTTGGAAATGGAAGGAAAAATGAAAAAATTATTAACAGGAGAAGTGGCATACATATATACATGTACATACTAATCATATATCAAATATCCATGAGGAAAGAGAATGTTGTGGTGAAGGGAAGCAATGACTTGGGTGGGGTAGTGAGATGGGATATGGAAGTAATCATGTCAACATTGACTTTTGAATTGTCTTGAAAGAAACAAGGGATTAAAAAAACAGATCTGGGAAACAAAAACATTTCAGATATGAGAGACAGTATAAATGTGTTCAGAGATGGAAGATGAAGTGTCATTTGTGGTCAATAGCAAAAAAGCCAGTTTAACTATAACACAGAACATGTGGAGAGTAAATGTATAAAATAAAACCAGTAAGGAAAGAGAAGGTCAGATTATGAAGAACATTAAATCTTCAACAAAGGAACTGGTATTGGAACATAGAAGAGACAAGAAACCAGTAGAATTTATGTAGAAGGCAAGTGTTATGATGAGGCTTGTTCTATAGTGACATTGCTTTGAAGGAGATTGTGATTTTTGGAATGGAGTGGGTAGATACTTGAATCATGGAGATGAATGATCATGTTATCAAAGTAGTGTAAGGGATAAATGATGACCCAACAAGGGATGTGTTTTTGTGAGTACAGTAACAGAAGCATGTATTTTTGGAAGAAGAATTAAGAAGGTTTACTGATTTATTCATTGATTTGAAAGTAAAGAGTGAAAGATGTTATGAATTTGTTCAATTTGGTGATGGTGGTAAACTCGATATATGGAAATATTCTCAGAAGTAGGGTTATACTGGGGAAAAAGGGGAAGGGAGAGAGAAGAATGGGGAAAATGATCTCACATAAAAGAGGTGTGAAAGGAAGAGCTTTACAGTGGAAAGGATGATAGGGGTGGGGGTGAGCAATGCTTGAACTTTACTGTCATTACAATTGGCTCAAAGAAGGAAGGACATAGACACTGAGACAAGTGTAGGAATCTATTTTATTTTACAGGAAAGTAGTAGGGGACTTGGCAAAATGGAAAAAAAATCCAATGGAGAAAACTATTTCTTTAAAATCAGAATTGAACAAATGATAAAGGAGGTAAAAAACCTAACTTTAGAAAATGATTCCTTAAAAATTAGAATTGAGGAAATGGAAGCTGAAGACTGTGTGAGACAAAAAATTAGTGAGAAAAATCAAAAGGATGAAAAAGTACAAGAAAATGCAAAATATACCATTAGAATACAACTGACCTGGAAAGTAGATTCAGGAGAGATAATTTAGGCATTATTGGACTACCTGAAAGCCATGATAAAAAAAAAAAAAAAAAAAAAAAAAGAACCTGGACAACATATTTCAATTAGGTATCAAGGAAAATTTCCCTGATACCTTAGAACCAGAGGGTAAAATAGTCATTGTAAGAATATAGTGGGAGCCAAGAAGGCAGACTAGAAAGACACACTTACACAGGGTCCCCCCCAGCCACAGTCCATAAAATACCTGTAGAGAGGGACTCGCAACAAATTTTGGAGCAGCAGAAGTGGAGAACAATGGAGTGGAGGAGATTTCTAGACCATGGTGACCTGAAAGGCCCACAGAAACATCAGTTGCTCTGGACACAGAGCTGAGCGTGGAGCCCAGCCCAGCTTTGACTGAGCGGCGGTGCGGCCCAACGAGACTCTGGGAAGAGGACACCTTGGGGGCAGAATCTCCAGTCACAGTAGTGGGTCCTCAGATCACTCGGCCCACAGGCACCAAAGGTCAGTGATGGGGTTTTATCAGGCAACAGCCACAGAGCCAGGACAACAGCCCGCATGGAATCTCCATTGTTGGAGCATAAAAACCCCTGGTGGCATTGAAGAGCTGAGTCTTACCTCAGCCCTGGGTGGAGGACCTGGCTGAGCTGGTCTTTGTCTCAAACTGAATGGCAACTCTGCCCATCCAGCCTATCTGAAAATCAGCCCCCAGTGCTGACTTGGGAACTGGAGGCCAAGTGTCTGTGGAGAGGTAGCTGTTAAGATTCTGGGCACAAAAATCCCTCTCTGCATCCAGACCAGTACACGCTTGATGGTGCCACCCTGGAGGAACTGAGATCTCACAGATTCCCCGAGTATACCATACTCTTGACAAAGGACCCAAAAGTCAAGTAACTGGTTGGGAAAATGCCCAAAAAAGGGAAAAAAAGTAAGACCATAGAAGGCTACTTTCTTGGTGAACATTTATCTCCTCTCATCCTTTCAGATGAGGAAGAACAATGCTTACCATCAGGGAAAGACAGAGAAATCAAGGCTTCTGTATCCCAACCATCCAAAATAAATATTCAGTGGGTTCAGGCCATGGAAGATTTTGATTTTGAAAGGATTTTGAAAATCAAGTAAGAGAGGTGAAGGAAAAACTGGGAAGAGAAATGAGAGAGATGCAAGAAAAGCATGAAAAGCAGGTCAATACCTTGCTAAAGGAGACCCCCAAAAATGCTGAAGAAAATAACACCTTGAAAAATAGGCTAACTCAATTGGCAAAAGAGGTTCAAAAAGCCAATGAGGACAAGATTGCTTTAAAAAGTAGAATTAGCCAAATGGAAAAGGAGGTCCAAAAGCTCACTGAAGAAAATAGTTCTTTCAAAATTAGAATGGAACAGATGGAGGCTAATAACTTTATGAGAAACCAAGAAATCACAAAACAAAACCAAAAGCATGAAAAAATGGAAGATAGTGTGAACTATCTCATTAGAAAAACAATTGACCTGGAAAACAGATCCAGGAGAGGCAATTTAAAAAGTATGGGACTACCTGAAAGCCATGATCAAAAAAGAGCCTAGACATCATCTTTCATGAAATTATCAAGGAAAACTGCCCTGACATTCTAGAATAAGAGGACAAAATAAATATTGAAAGAATCCACTTATCACCACTGGAAAGAGATACAAAAAGAGAAACTTCTAGGAACATTGCAACCAAATTCCAGAGTTCCCAGGTCAAGGAGAAAATATTTCAAGCAGCTAGAAAGAAACAATTCAAGTACTGTGGAAATACAATCAGGATAACACAAGATCTAGCAGCTTCTACATTAAGGGATCGAAGGTCGTGGAATATGATATTTGAGAAGTCAATGGAACTAGGACTAAAACCAAGAATCACCTACCCAGCAAAGCTGAGTATAATACTTCAGGGAAAAAATGGTCTTTCAATGAAATTGAGGACTTTCAAGAATTCTTGATGAAAAGACCAGATCTGAAAAGAAAATTTCACCTTCAAATACAAGAATGAAGAGAAGCATGAAAAGGTAAACAGCAAAGAGAAGTCATAAGGGACTTAGTAAAGTTGAATTATTTACATTCCTACATGGAAAGACAATATCTGTAACTCTTGAAACTTTTCAGTATCTAGGTAGTTGGTAGGATTATACACACACACACACACACACACACACACACACACACATGCACATGCACACACACAGACAGAGAGCACAGAGTGAGTTGAATAGGATGTGATCATATATTAAAAAAATGAAATTAAGCAGTGAGAGAGAAATACATTGGGAGGAGAAAGGGAGAAGTGGAATGGGGCAAATTATCTCTCATAAAAGAGGCAAGCAAAAGACTTTTCAGTGGAGGCAAAAAGAGGGGAGGTGAGAGAAAAACATGAAGCTTACTCTCATCACATTCGACTAAAGGAAGGAATAAAATGCACACTCATTGGTATGAAAACCTATTTTACAATACAGGAAAGTGGGGGAGCAGGTGATAGGAGGGATGGGGGGTATGATGGAGGGGAAGGCAGTGGGAGGAGGGAACAATTTGAAATCAACACTCTTGGGGAGGGGCAGGATCCAAAGAGAGAACAGAAGCAATGGGGGGGGGGCAGGATAGGATGGAGGGAAATATAGTTAGTCCTACACAACATGACTATTATGGAAGTCATTTGCCAAACTGCAGAGATATGGCCTATATTGAATTGCTTGCTTCCCAAAGGGAATGGGTGGGGAGGGAGGGAAGAAGAGAAGTTGGAAGTCAAAGTTTTAGGAACAACTGTCAAGTATTGTTCTTACTACTAGGAAATAAGAAATACAGGTAAAGGGGTATAGAAAGTTATCTGGCCCTACAGGATAAAAGAGAAGATGGGGACAAGGGAAGGGAGGGATTTTAGAAGAGAGGGTAGATCAGTAATAGGGGCAATTAGAATGCTTGGGGTTTGGGGGATGGGCGAGGGAAGAAATGGGGAGAAAATTTGGAACCCAAAATTTTGTGAAAATGAATGTTAAAAGTAAAATAAATAATTTAAAAAAACAAAAAAAAAATAAAAAAGAATATAGTGATCATGTCCTGAAATTCCAAAATGAAAACTCCTGGGAATATTGTTGCCAAATTCCAGAACTATCAAGTTAAGGGGAAAATACTTCAAATACCCAGAAAGAAACAATTCAAATACCATGGAGTCAGAGTCAGGATTACACAGGTCTTAGCAGCTTCTACATAAAAAAGATGGGAGGGCTTGGAATATGATATTCCACAAGGTAAAGGAGCTTGCATTACGACCAACAGTCAACTACACAACAAAACTGAACAAGTCTTTCAGGGGAAAAGATGGATATTCAATGAAATATGGTACTTTCAAATTTTTCTGATTAAAGACCAGAACTGAAGAGAACATATGATCTTGAAATACAAGATTCAAAGGAAGCATAAAAAGGAAAACAGGAAAGAAAACAACATATTATTCAATAAAGTTAAACCATTTTCAGTCATCCATGGAAAGCTGATACTTATAACTCTTGAGAACTATAGCTCTGTGGGGGCATTGAGAAATTGAACAAGCTATCAGAGAACTAAGTAAAAATATCCAGGCCCAGATGGATTTACTAGTAAATTCTACCAAACATTTAAAGAACAATTAATTTCAATGCTATATAAATTATTTGGAAAAGTAGGTGAATAAGCCGTACTGCCAAATTATTTTTATGACACAATATGGTGCTGATACATAAACAAGGAAATGCCTAAACAGAGAAAGAAAATTATAGACCAATTTCCCTAAAGAATATTGATGCAAAAATTTTGACAAAAATATTAGCAAAGAGATTACAGCAAATCTATCTTTACATGAAACTGGACAAAATACTATTTAGTGGGATATGAAAACTATAAAATGTATGGGTTTTGGATGAATATCTACTTCTGATGGCTACCACAGTTATTTGTAAGGTGCCCTTCATCTTTTATTATTTTTTTGATCATGAAGAGAAGTATCTCAGGTTTCTTGTTATTCATGAAGAGAAGTATTTCAGGTTTCCTGTTACACATCTTCAACAATAAATCAAAAGAAGTAATGAAATCTCTCAAAAAATTTGTTAATTTGTTATCATTGTCATCATCAGATTTCTTCCAAAGAACCTGAAGGATGACTTATAAGAGAGTATTGTTCAGTGAATTCTTGTTCAATTGTCGGTCAGTCATTTTCAATTTTCATAATCCTTTAAATCTCTGTGGCATTTGCCTAAATATTAGTAAATTTATTTTAAATCAATACCTAATATAAATCTAGAAATTGTTATAAAAACTATGTATGTATTTTTATTTTAAAAAACTCATGGAAATGTAGCTGACATATCTTGGTCTAGATGAACCCTTGCTCATTCAGAGTAATCATGCATTCTCTCTAAATGTTCATAAAACATCCCTTTCCTGTTGTGTTCTTGAGTTTTTGCACATGTAGAAATCAAGGTTGCTAGTCTATAACTTTTTTTAAAATTTCATTATTTTTATTTACAAATTCCATCTCTCTACTTCTATACCACTTATTGAGAAGGCAAGAACGATAATACCCATTATGCATATAAAATCATGAAGAAGTGAGCAAAAACTCATGTTTTTAAGTCCACCAGTCCTCTGTCTGGAGGTGGATAACATTTTAAATCATAAAATGCAATTGTGGAGATCATTGGTCAAACTCACAAAGTTTTTTTTTTTTTATACATGATCTTTATGATATTTCTGTTACTGTGTACAATGGTCTCCTGGCTCTGTTCAATTTAGTTTGCATCATTTCATAGAACTCTTGCCAAATTTCCCAAAACTTTTGCCATATCATTTCTTACAGCATAATAGTATTCCATCATATTTATATCTCACAATTCTTTAGCCTTTCCTCAATTGATGGGCCACAAAAGAGACCACAAAAAAGAGCTGCTATAAATGATTTTGTATGTTATGTCATTTCCCTTTTTCTTTTATCTCCTTGAGGTATAGGCCTTGTAGTAATATTACTGAGTCAAAAGGAATTCAGAGTTTTATGGTTCATGGAGCGTAGTTCCAAATTGTCCTCTAGAATACCTGGGTTACTTCACAATTCTGCTAATAGTATAGTAGTGTATCTACTTTCCCACATCCCCATGAGCATTTGTAATTTTCTTTTATCTCATGTTAGTCAATCTGATAGCTCTAATTTTCAGTTATTTAATTATTAATGATTTAGAACATTTTATATGACTTTTGAAAGCTTTGATTCTTCCTTTGAAAACAGTGTTCATATACTTTCACTGTTTATCAATTGTGAGATGGCTTTTATTTTTTAGAAATTTGACTCGGTTCTCTATTTGAAAAATAAGACCTTTAACAGAGAAACTTACTATGATTCTCATCACACTTTTCCCCTGCTTTTCTTCTCATTTTTTTGTATTGTTTTTGTTTGCAAAAAAACTTTTTGATTTTATGTAATCAAAACTATTCCTTTTACCTGCTATGAACCTTTCTGTTTCTTTTTCAGTTCACCAACTATTTTATACATAGATCTCACAGGTATTTCTTCCATGTTCTCCTAATTTCTTTCTGATAATACCCTTTATGTCTAAGTCATGCCTGAGCCATTTTGAACTTACTTTACTATATGGTGTGTGATGTTGACTGTGCCTACTTTTTACCAGGCTACCTTCCAGTTTTTCCAGTGGTTTTGTCAAAATTGAATCCTTCCCCCAAAGGCTGGGATCTTTGGGATTATCAAACATTTACATTACCATGTTCCTTTGTTTTGGTATACTGTGTATGTAATCTGTTCCACTGACCAATTGGATTGCTTCTTTGATAGCACCACATTCTTTAGATGATTACTGTTTGTAACATAGTTATAGTGTCCAATGATTTAAATCTGTATTTGTGTGGAGTGTTTGGTATTTTTGTACATACAGATCCTGTCTGTACCTTGATGATTAGAATCCCAAATATGTAAGATTATCTATAGTTATTTTTCATTGAATTTTTCTCTTTCTGTAAGATTTTGTTAAATAGATGTGTGTATATGTATAGATATGTATATATGTATACATACACACAAAATACATATATATGCATATATTCTCATGACTTCAATATATCTATTTTATATTTATATTTATTTACATTTATATATAATATATATTATTATATTTATATTATATTTATATAAAGATGTTGGTTGTGTTGAGTAGTTTTTTAGCTGATTCTCTAGTGTTCTGTAAGTATATCATAATTTCATCTTCAAAAAGGGAGAGTTTTGTTTCCTTGTTTCCTGCTTTATTCTTTTTTTTGTCTAGTTCTTGTCTTACTGCTATAGCTAGCATTTCACATATAAAATTGAATAATAAAGGTGATAATGAATATCGTTACTTCATCACTAATCATATTACAGAGACTTCTGGTTTATCCCTGTTACAGATAATGTTTTCTGTTGTTTTTTTTGATAGGTAATATTTATTATTTCAAGAAAAGCTCCATTGCATCCTATGTTTTCTGGTATTTTTAAGAAGCATGGATGTTGTATTTTGTCAAAAACTTTTTCTGCATCTAATAATATAATCATATTATTTTCTTATTATGTATCCAATTATGATCACTTTTTTTCCTACCATTGAACCATCTCTTCTTCCTGGGAATAAATCTTACCTGGTAATAATGTATTTTGGGACATATTGTGGCAATCTTCTTGATAATACTTTAATTTAAATTTTTGTATTAATTTTCATTAGGTAAAATGACATGCAGTTTTATTTTTCTGTTTTTGATGTTTCTGGTTTAGATTTCAAAATCATAATTTTGTCATTGATGAATTTGGGTAGGACTCCATATTTACCCATTTTTTCAAACAGTTTATACAGTATTAGAATTAATTTTTTTCTTTAATTGTTAGTAGAATTTATTTTAAATACTACTGGGCTTGAATTGTTTCCCCCACCCTCCCATCACCAGGAAGTTCATTTATTTATAACTCAGTTTCTTTTTTCTGAAATAGGGTTATTTAAATGTTATATTTCTCCTATCATTCTGGGTAATTTATTTTTGTTTTATACATTTTCATCCATTTCATTTACCTTACCAATTTTCTTGGCAAAATGTTGGGCAAAATACCTCCTAATAATTGCTTCAAATTTTATTTTCATTGGTTGTTCTTTTATCTTTTTCATTTTTGATGCCTTTAACTTGTTTTTCTTATTTCTTTATAAAATAAATTTAACCAATTTTAATCTATTTTTTTTGATAAAACCAGCTCTTACTTCTGTTTATTAGCTTATGTTTTACTTTCAGTTTTATTAATATCAACTTTGCTTTCCAAGATTTCTATTTTAGAGTCTAATTCAAGATTTTTAATTTGTTCTTTGTCTAGAATTCTTTTAGTTGCATGCCTAATTCATTGATTTCTCTTTCTCTCTTTTATTGACGTAAGTCTTTAGAGATATACATTTTTTCCAATAACTGCTTTTCCTGTTGCCCATACATTTTAGTATGTTGTTTCATTATCATTATATTTAATTAAATTTTTGATTGTTTCTATGATTTATGTTTTTATCCACTAATTCTGTAGGTTCATATTATCTAGTTTCTGATTAATTTTTAATCTGACTTTTAGTTTTAAGAATATATCCTCCTCTTTTGCAAATCTCTTTTTTGCTCACTTTGCAGTGTATTTCATACCTAATATAGTGTTTTGTATTTTTGATGTGTTTGTTCATTATCCTCTATTAGACTCAAAATTTTATGTTTGAATTATGGTGAGGATCAAGAAAATTTAGAAGAAAGATTTCACTATTTAATATGAAAAGAGACCTGTGTTTAAATATAATCTGAGTTCTGATAATTTTTAAATACATGACCATGGCTCACCTTTTAACAAATCTAATCCTCAGCTTTCTCATCTACAAAATGAGAGTAATTGTAATGCTAGTCTCTCAGACTTATTGTGAAGAACAAATAAAACAGCATCTGTATTTATATTTATATAAAAAGTAGCTTGTAAAGATTAACGTATAATGATCAATCATTAACAGTACTGGGAAGAGTCATTATCAAACTATTACTCCTTTATATTTAATATTCTACAGATTAATGCTTATATATGTATATATAATGCATATATATATATATATATGTATAGTATAACTCTACTAGCAGTTGGGACAGTAGAAATGAAACATAACTTTTTTCTTTTATATGTGCTTTTCATCTCCTCAGCTGCATCTCTATATTTGCAGCTTTTTATCATAGGTAGATGGAGATTATGAGCATATGATTTGATGATATATATTGAAAAGTTAAGTTGTCATTCAGCAAATGTCTGGGGATTTGTAGTTTGTAGATCACAATTTAGTCTATTAAAATCATCTTGTTTCAGTTTGGTTTAGTGGTTCAAGTTTTTGTTTCTCCTGGATTATTTCAAGATCTCTACCATTATACTGAGAATTTGTCACCTGTCAATTCAGTCAATCAGCATCCATTTATTAAACATCTATGTCTACTAAGTTTCAGGTACTGTGCTAAGCAATGGAGATACAAAAAGTAATAAAAGGAAAAGACTGTCCCCAACTTCAAGGAAAGTGGATGACACTATAGAAAAAAGAAAGCAAGGAAATGGAATTCAACTGAGCGTAAGGATAAGGAAAATGTGTATGTAGTACTGGAGCACAGAAAAGGACTATAATTCTATGGGATGTGAGATGACTGCCCTGGGTTAGTACCTTAAAAGGAATATCTGAGAGGAACTTTTTGATGTCAACCTGCATTCTCTCTGTTTGTAGTAAAAACCTCTCATAAAAGATGGTAAATTTCTGAAGAATGATTAGCAAAATATGCTGTGAAGAATTCTAAAGATCCCCCCAAAATTATATATAACATGAAAGTCTTGTGATAGCATCACTTTTTAATGACAATGATGATGATGTTGGTGATGCTGGTGATTGGTAGCAGCAACAGCAGTAACAAGAGCAGTGATAGTGGCAGCAGTCATTGTTGTCATGTATAAATTGGAATAGTGAATAAAAATCACACTTGAAGATAGGAAAGACTGAGTTCAAGTCCCACCTCTGACAGATATTAGGAAATTCACCCTTGTCAAAGTCATTTCATCTCTCAGTCCTCTGGAAAACACTCTAAGAATATATATTACTAAACCTGTGACAATATGCATTGGTCAAAGGAGTTCCCAATTTTCTCACCTGGGTGAAGTTCCATATCAATGGAACCACAGATCCAGTCTCTATAATATTGCTATTGTTGATCCTAATATCTAAATGAACTCCCTAAGTGCTCAGCCCTGTGCTTTGCATACAGTAGGAACTTTAAAATGTTTCATGAAAGAATCCTCAACTAAATGTAGAGAACTTCTAAGATAATGACCCATAGTTGAGGACATTTTAAAGTGGATTCTTATTCATTCAGGATTTTAAGGAAATGGCTTCAAAGAACCCTTCTAACTCTGACATTCTTTGATTCTGTGACTGACTCTCTGAGTGAACCTATTTTCACAGGGGATGAATGCTATAATGTTATTTTGCCTGCTTTCTTAAAAAAAGAGTAATCAAACTTACATGCATATACATTTATGTATGTATAAATAGATATAAAGATGTGCATATATTCAGACACATATATGTGTTTTCTATATATTTATATTCATATATATTTGCATCTTCTTTCTAGGAACCAATTGGGATATTGATGTTTTATGATATAAGTCCATAGGTGGAATAAGTGACTTTATTGTAATTCTGGAGAAATTGTTTTTTCTGATAACATATCACTTGACATATGACTCTTTATGGTCTAGGAAGAGTTGTAAAATGAATGTTTAATTTATCCAGTATTACATAACAGCATATAATACTTATTAATTATCATAGTAGTAATTATAGTATGACATTTCCACCCATTTCACCCTTTTCATTCATATAGAAAGACTGATGATAAGGAAACATGTACAAGTTTGCCTTATTTTTAAACTTGCTTGAAGTATCCATCCAAATGTCTTTTGCATTTTTTTCCAACATGTGCATTTCAATCTGGTCTTGTTGAAGTCCTGACTTTTCCATATATATGTGCAATTTTCAATTATGCTGATTGGTCTTTTTTCACATTTTCTAACCACTTCAAATGCCTTTTATAGCTATCTGAATCCTGCCATTAATTCAAAATTAGATAGATAGATAGATAGACAGATCAAGCCAGTATAATAACAATGACAATACCATTTAAGAGCTGGAAATATGGAGAAAGAGTGATAGAGTAATAGAGATAGAGACTGACAGACAGTTATAGGTATAGAAAAAAGATGTTTATGTGCCAGGCACCATACTAAATTTTGGTCATACAAAAGCAAAAAATTAAGACAGGCACTCCCTTGAGGTAACTTAAATTTAATAGAGGTAACACATAACAGAGATCTAAAAGTCTAGTGAATATAGAGGAAAAATATATGGGGAAAAATATTAAAGTCTGGTGGATAGGAATGGGACTGGGTTAGAAATGGACATGGGTGGCCTAAACAGTTCCTCAGATAGAGACTCCTAAGCACAAAATTAAAAAAAAAAAAGTACTTGCAAATATAGGACAAAATGAACCTCATATATGAAAAGATAATTGGGTTGGAGATGGAAAAGTCCAGAAAGTTAGTAGCAAAGCCATGTTAGAAGTAATCAAGTATACCTTCTGTACTCTTCTCTTCTAAATTTAGGTGACATCCATTTCTCTCTTTCTTGACTACACAAATGACATATTCCTATATAGTACACTATAGTAAAGGAGAAGAATGACTGATTAATATGCAATTGTATAATATTCATCAATTATTTGAGGTATAAGATTTTTATCTCCCCACAATAATATCAAATCTTTGGAAGTAGATGCATGGTGAATATGCATGGCGTACTTTGTACAGCATTCATTATGATCATAGGTCTGTAGTATCAAAAAATTTGGAGCTGGAAGGAACCTTGAAGATCAAGATTTCTTAACCTATTTTATGTAATAGATGCCTTTGTCAAACTAGTAAGTCTGTGGAATCCTCAGAAAAATGCTTTTAAATGCTTAATACATGATACATAAAAATCACAAAGGAAATCTATTACATTTAAATTACTTTCAAAACATTTTTTAAAGTATATAGCTACCAGGTTAAGAACCCATTTATGGGTCAAAACTCTTGCTTGGAAAATGAGGAAATTTGGACTCAGACAAGTAAAATATTTGCTCATATAAATAGTAAATGAAGAATATAGATGGGAATCAAACTCAAGTCATCTGACTCAACTCAAGGATAATTTCCCTACATGCTTCCTGAATAGTATATGCTAAATGAGGAATTACTGAGTTGAATCAAGTTGAAACAGAAATGTTAGATCTTACCCCAATTAGCAGTATCTCTGTCTCTGTAAGATATGGATTGTAGTGATGGGTTTCTGCATTTTATTAAGTATTTACTATATGCACAAATTATGTTAGACAATTCACCATGCTACCCATTCAAAATGGGGTTTTCATCTTAATGACAATAGTAACAAAAGAAACAGTCCATGAAATAGCCGTTGAATATAGGTTCCCTAGTCTCTGAAGAGGCTGGTTTCTTCCTATTCCATTTATAGATCATTCTTATGGTTAGAAAATGTTTTTCCTTATATCAAGCTTCCTTTTATCTCTTGGAAACTTTCATTCATATTCTTGCGATTTCCCTTTTGGGGGAAAACTGAGAAATATACAATAATAAATGGGAACTTCCAAGTAAGTAGTTAAATCTACTAAAGGAGAAGAAAGACATCAAGTTAGACTTCTTTTACCAGGTAAGGATTCAAGTAGGAGTTAAGATGTGAATAGACTTTTGAAGGAATGGTAAAGGGTATTTCAGACAGGAAGAAGAGTTTGAGCAGAAGTTCATTCGTTGAAAAATGGCAAGATTTGGGATATTCAGGATACCTATTTAGAGGATGAAGTTTGTCTAAGGAAGTCATAGGGGGAATATTTGGAAAAAAACAAATGGTGATAGATTGTGAAGGGCCTTAAATGTCAGGATAATAGAGTTATACAATTATTACATAAGAGTTGACAGAAACCTTAGAGGTCATCAGTTCAATCACATTGTTTTAGAGATGAGGGAACTGAGACTTAGAGATGTAAAGTAACTTGCCCAAGAAACTAGAGAAACTGAGGATAGCAGACCAGCAAACAGTTATGCTTCAGGTACTAACATGATGAAAATAAACCTGTACACACTATGGTTTTTGTTTCCTTTTAGAAGATTTATGGTAATTATGCCTCCAAAATGTTTAAAAGCATTCATTAAGTGCTGAATTTAAAGTACTAGGTGTCATATAATGTAGATTGCAGACAAGTAAAAAACTTGCAACTGAAAAGCAAGTGATACATATAAAAATATGAAAATAGCGAAGTGAGAAAATAATGCAGATCTTTTCATATACATAGTTTTAGTGTCAAGAAGAAATGCCTACACATGTATGAAAGGATTGCAATTCAGAGACCAGGCAGGGTGAGCTAAAGAGGAAGTACTAAAGTCATCAATTCTTGTCTATTAAAATCACTGACTCATTGTAATTATAATTATATTATAATGAAAGGGCAATGAATTTTCCTCTTTGTGAATGCCCAGCTTTTACCACAAGACCTGTCACATAGTAGGCATTTAGTAAATGTTTATTAAATAAATGACTGACTGGATTCGAACCTGAGTGAAAACACTAATGTTGACCTCTATAATTTCCCACCAATATTTCCAAGTTTATATTTTATTATTTCCTTTCACATGTTTTCTGGTCCAGGAAACTAGATTATAGCTGTTCTCTGAATACATTATTTACTTATCCCAATTCTCAACAAATAGTTCCCTGTATCTGCTTTCACAGTCTGTCTCTGATTACAATCTTGTGTTCCTCCAAAGCACAACTCAGACTTTCTTTCACAAAGACCTTTCTCACATGCTCAATTGTCACTATTGTCTCCCTCTTAGTGTTCATTTTTACCTTAAATGTTCCAGTAGAAATTAAGCTCCATAAGTATAATACTAATTCAGTTTTTGAATCTGTTTTCAGTGCCTAAAATACTGTGTGTGGCATTTAATTGCAACTTGCTGAGTTGAATGGAACTGAATTACTTCCTACATGTACAACGTTGGGCAAAACTCTGAGCCTCTTTCATCTTTAAATTTAGGTGAATGGAATAGATATCAGATTACTATCTTTAAATTCTGTGGTTCCAAGTGGTATTTCAAAGATTCCTTAGGAATGCCCTCAATTGTTTATCCTTCTGTGTTTATTGAATGATAAATATCATTAATTTTATAAAATTATTCATTAATTTTATTAAGGTATTGGATTTTTTCTTGTTTCTTCCATGAACAAAATGAAAATGGAAAGCAAGCAAAAGAACCCATGAAAACATCTAGAGATATCAAACAATGAAATAGCCCATTTTGCTTATTGTTCTGTCATGAACTAGTGGGATTATTGAACAGAGATTTCCTGTTCACCTTATACACTATGGCACAACCAACTTACAGTAATTAACTTTTACTATTTTTATTTCTTTATTTTTTTGTATTATTACTATAACTATCATTTCTGGAACTGTATCAGTAATAGTGATGAAAATTATGACCTTTATTTAACTCTGAGTCCATCTGAAAGCATTCTAGTATGTCTTCATTATGGAAAAGTTTACATTTAAATTTTGGATAGAATGGTTACTATATTTTTAAAGATCACTTTATTCTCAAATGTGTAATATTTTGAAACATCAATGGAATTTTTCAGAAATGTTTTTGCATCTGCTGATATAATCATATGATTTATATTCTTATAAATATGGCTATTGTAAAGAAGTTATTGTTTAAGTACATTGTTCTTTTAATATTTGATATATTAACTTAAAAATGCATTTTGTTCTCTTCAGCTTCCTTCCCATTCCCTTTGGAATATATTTTGTCTTGTTCAGTTATTTTTCTAAGATTTGATTATGTATACTCTCAGCTTTTCTGTTATTATGGGCATTTTTGGTTAGTCTTCTCTTTCAGTGATCTTTCTTGACATGTAATTGAGAAAAATAGTTTTTAATATTTTTCATTATTTACTACACAAATTATGATTACTCTTTTTTCATTTTTCAGTTTTGCACTTTAGGTTTCCTTTTTCTTCATAAAAATAAAATGAGTCAATACTTTATCTATTTTTAACTTTTTTTCATTCTCAGCACAACTTTCTCATGTCACTGTCCTTTTCAACTTTTATATGATTTTCATAATTTTGTGTTTAAAGTGGTTTAACTATTTTTAAACTTGTTATTGTTCTTCATTGATCTAGTATTGAAGATAAAAATTTTCCTGTTCAAACACCATTACAAATGTTTTGACATGATATCCCATTTTTGTAATTTTCTTTGATGGAGTTTTCTATATATGATTTCTTCTTTGCCTTATAAATTCCTTAAATATAACCTTTATTTTCTATTTAAATTTGAAACTTTTTTCAAATTTTTCTTTTAATTATACTTGTGTATACAGAGATGCATATATGTGTATATGCACACATAGAAGTGTGTGTATTTACCATATAATGCATAAAATATATGTATAGATACACATATTATGCATGTGCACACTCATATATGTTTTTCAATTATCATTCAGTAATAGCCAGAAAGAAAATGTATAAAACTTTTCTAAAATCTTTTAATGTTTTTAGCTTCTTTATTATCTTTTTCTTAGGTTTGATTATGTCTAAATGGGGCATTTTCAAGTTCTCAACTTTTGCTGCATTTCCATACACATCAAAGTCTGTATGGGTTGTTAACTCTGCTTTGATTAAATAACAGTGAGTTTCATCAGACGTCCAGTCTATCTCTGTGTCTCCTATTCCATATTTATATGGTTTTCTTTGGATGCATCTTAATTATGAGACAAAAATTCCTCCCTTTGTTCCTTGTTTATTCTCTTATGTCTTTTTTCCCCTTATCCATTGTTTCTTCATTTAAAACCAACTGGACTGTGACAAGGTCCTCTGTCTATCTTTCATCACCTTGTCTGACTCTTGATAATTGTGGCATTCTGCAAGGGCACTTGCCTTTTTTTTCTTGTATTAGAATCTGAGTACTTCATGATTAGATCCTTCCAATTACTCAGGGGTAGTCAATAAGTGAGTGTTGACATCTTTATATTTTTACTTTGCTCTGTTATTCTATCATATTTGGGCAGTTTAATTTTGTCGGTTTTTGAAAAATGTCATCCAGATTTTTGTTTGGTCATGATTTTTAAGAAAAATGGTTATTAAATTACTGCCATTAATTTTGGTAGTACATACTTGCATAATTCCCCCCCAAAAAAACTTTTTCAGTCATTTGACTTTGTTCTAGCATTTCTAATATTCTCATTTAGTCACTACATTGTTTTTGCTTCATTCTATTTTTTTTAAAGATTCCACTACTGGACTAAAGTTTCCCATCTTCTATTCAAATGTGTATATATATATATATATATATATATATATATATATATATATATATATATATATATATATATATATATATATATATATATATATATATATATATATATATATATATATATATAAATTATTATTCCAGTTTCTGAAAGGAGTGAATAAGACTAAGCACTGCTCTCTGTCACATTGCCCAATGTAGCTTCTGACCTTAGTCTCTTTTTTCTTCTCCTTCTATCATACTTAATCAAGAGTTGCTTCCATCCACTTCTATGGACCCGGTGTATCCTAATCAGTTAACAGCTATGAAATTGATAGCAAGACCCCAAAAGGACCTCTGGCATATGTTCCTACTTATGGAACTCCTTGTGGTAGCCATCCCCTACTCTGGCTCTATGACCTCTGAGGAATGGTTTGAGTGCCTGTCTTCCTTCGCAGTAACCTATCAGGGTCTGGCTGTATTCCTTGTTGGTGGTCTGATAAATCAGGACTGAGATCATTCAGGCTTAAAAGGCTGTTAAAAAGAACTCATACTGGTTTCAAATTACCCCCATGTACTGCTGCTAAGAATACCTGCAGATTTTAAGCCCTGTTTTCCAGAGCTTGAACAGGCTTCTACCTCACCTGACACATAAACTGTGAATACTTGCAGGTTTCTGGATATCTTCTCATGTAGTCTCAGACTGAATAAAATACTTTGTTACATTATCTGAGAACTGTTCATGTTTTACTTTTTTGCATGTACACAAACTAAAATTCTTGCCTTATTGTATGTACCTCTAGGCTATAAGGTAAAATTTGCCTATGTGACTATAAACTCCAAGCTGTCAACCTACAGCGTTCAGTCGCTTTTCTTGGGAGCCTTACCTGTCTCTGGTGTTGTTTGACCATACCTTGCTAGTTTTCTAAATAACTCTATTTCTGATTTAGGTTGAGTTTTCAGTTTCATTAGAATTGTTCTTGCAATGTCCAGGATTAATTCAAGAAAATGTTGAAAGAGAGAATCAAATGAAATTTTCCTTAACCTTGAAGGAAATTGTGTTTGTTAAAGAAAATCATAGAAAACAAATTGTTGTGTTTTGTGTAGAAAGGGACATGTAGAATACTTTGTTCAGAATCTGATTAAGGAAACTAAATAGTGCAGTGGCTGGAGTATTCAGCCAGGAGTCAGGAATTCCAGAGTACAAATGCAATTTCAAACACTTATAGTTTGTAATCATGGACAAATCACTTGACTTCTGTTGCCTAAAATGGAGATAATAATAGTACCCGTCTCTCTGGGTTGTTTGGAGGACTGAGTGAGATAATGTTTTTTATTTATGGCTTGATCATAGTAGGCACTATATAAATGCTTATTCCTCCCTCCACCCCTTCTATCCCCACATTTGGATGACTTTATGCACTGAGGAAATCATAGAAAAGTTTTCACGTAGGAGCAGTTAACCTCTTTTCTAACTGAAGTAGTGATAGCTACTTGACCATCAATCCTAAACTACAGCAGAGAGAGCATCACATGGTCTGGGAAGCTCTGTAGTGACCAAGTATCCTTCTAAGACAGGAATTTAATTTTTTTTCACTTTGTTTCTTTCTTCATTCATTCATTTGTCCTTATGGGTTGAAGAAGGCCATTTGAGTACTGTCAGGAAACTTTGAGGCATTAAAACAATCTTGTGTAAGAGTCTATGAAATTTCTCTTGTGCGATGAATATACAAAATGTTGTGCTTAGTGATAACTGTAATTTTTGCCTGAATACCTGGAACTCTATAAGTCTGTGAGAAATTAATTGCTTTGTAACTCTTTTCTGTATGTCAGTGAAAAGGAAGTGAAGTTACAATGCTTATGCCTCTACAGAAATCTTGTTGGCCTTTCCTGGAGTACATGTATATACAATATGTTCAAAATGTACCTCTGTCAATTTTCCAAGGTTGGAAAAATTTTTAAAGATGGTTAAGGAGTATCATGGGGGCCTACCATACGTACAGATCCCATTAACTTACTTCAGAAGGCCTCTCCACATGGAAGAAGCTAGGGAGAATTGGACATCTCTTTTGGAGAATGCTAAGTAGCTGCTTTCAGGACAATGGTAATGATGTGTGATGGAAATGCTTAGGAAAGAAAGACTATGAAGACCATAACTTGGAATATTAAAAAGGTCCAGAAAATTCCTTGATATGTTATCATTGAAGAGTTTTGGATTAGGAGACAGTCCATTATTACTGTTCCTGAAATAGAAAGGGAGTGGAAGTACTGACCTTTGGAGCAAGGGTCATCTGGGCCTTTTGCACTGATAAGATTGTAGCTTTCATAATCAGTTAAAGATCTTCCCTGCCCATTAATAGACCTTGCCTGGAACTCATTGATGGGAGCTTGATTAGGAGAGGCTTGTTTTGTAGGAGCACCCACACATTTTGTTAATTAATGAGGCGCTGAGTCACTAGGTGGGCTCTGAAAAGTGTATATATACTCTGTGAAGTTTTGCTTTGGGGGCTTGAAAGAAGGTTCAAGTACCAGATGAGACTCTGGGTAGAGACAAAGGAGCCCCCCGCTTTGAAAATTCAGATGTTGGTGTTTCTCTCTCTGGTAACTATTTATGTATATAATGGTCCAGACAAATGGATCTGTTTGTTGATCTGTCATGTATATATTGCTTATGGTCAGACAGTTAGAAGCCCTGTCCGTTGGTCCTTATTTCTTTGCTTGTATGTTCTCTGTTGGTAAATGTAATTATAGTAGATTGTTGACCCCTCAAAAGTTGCTTTCCTTTTAGAAAAAGAGATCTAAAAACCTATACAGCAGGGCCTCCTGTATATGCCATGGTGCTTGCTGCTACAATGCACCATTACAATTGTCCTGGAAGCAGCTACTTTTTTAGCATCCTCACCATGGAGAGATATCATCTTCTCCCTAGCTTTCTCCTTGTGAAGATGCTATCTGAGGCAAGTTGAAAGGTTTTGCAATATGCCAGAATCTTATTATATAAGAAGAATCATCTTAACTATTGCTACTCCAAAATGGAATTGACTGCCTTAAGAAGTCATGGGCTCCTCACCAATGTCTCAAAGTAAATATTGCATGAACTTTTATTGAGGATTTTGTAGATGGGACTCTTAGTTGACTTGAGAGCCTCTGAGATTCCTCTCAACTCTGAAACTGATTTGCTAAATATTCTGACTTGCATGGATGAATGCTGGGAGGCATGAATACAGAAAAGGAAAAACAAATATTTCTGACTCCAGGCACCAGTTTTTAAAATTCTGAATTCTGGCTGCAAGTCAATCAGATACCTCACAAAATACTCGGGTTTTTGTTGTTGTTGTTGCTGTTGTTGTTTGTTTGTTTTTTGTTGTTGTTGTTGTTGTTGTTGCTGTTTTTTATAAGGGTTATATTTCTCCCTGAGGTTTATTTACCAATATCACATTAATATTTTGATCAGTCAGTAGTGTAGTTCTGAAGTTATTCATAAGACCCAGACTTGAAGCCTGGTCCATGAAAAGTCTAATATTATTGAAAGTTTGAATATTTATCAAGTTATTTTACTGTATTTAACTAACTTTGAACATATAACTTCTTAATAAGGATCAAAAAAAGTCTGGAGTTTGATTTTTTTTCTTTCCAGGTAACCAGGAACAAAACTAATGAACATTTTAAAAAATACAATTTCAGATGACGAATGGATAACACACATTAATTAATAAGTAACATGCTATCTGATTTCTAGGAAAGATATTTAATCTTTCTAAATCTGGATTTCCTCATCTTTCAAATAGAAATAATGCTACTTCTACTATGGGCTCCTATAGTTGCTCAAAAAGATTTGTATCAAATATTCATAATTGTAAAATGCTGTATAAATGTAAGATTTCTTAAGACTTATAATAACTGAATATGTTGACAAGAATTTAAATATATTATGATATAAAAGAAGTAATATTACTTTTAAAAATCTAAAATTGTGTGATAACTTTCTATGCTTAATCAATAGTCAAAAAATACAGTGGGAAATCAATGGATGAAAATATCACTTTAATTCAAATTAAAACTAAACTATTTATTTTCCCCAAATATGTAAAAGTCAACTTCAAATGAACAAGGAAATTCTGCTAAGTGGGTGGCCAACTATTTGTGTGATATGAACATAGATTGGCTCACAAATGATAGATAATAGACCACTAAGAATAGGAGAAAAAAATGAGTTGAACAGATTTTGAGGAACTGAAAATGAAAGTCATTAAGACAGAGTAGAGCTGGTAGGAAGAGAATCGTCTGAATGAAACAGATTTAATCATAAAGTTGATTGAGATGTCAAAAGTTGATAATGAGTAGCAAAGAGATTTATAAGTAAATTAGGTATAATAAAGAGGTGTTAATTTTTAATAAGATGATCTTTCAGTGGAGAATTTTGAAAAAGCCATATTTGGAAAGTTTTATATTCATTTTATTTCCCCTTCCCCTTAATGAAAGACTGGGAGGAAGTCCTTTATTATGTACCAATTCTGTCATAGTGTTTCACTTCAGGAATTCAGAAAAAATGAGCATAGAGTATAGTAACACTAGAACACTACCTATATTTATTTAGTAAGCAATTATGCAAATCAGTTTTATTGTGTGTGCCATTCTTTTCCCCTCAATTAGAGTAGTGTATCTTAAAAAAGCAAACAGTGTATTGTACTACTGTGTCACTGAATTTTAACTAAGCTAACAAATAACATCAGATCTCAACTCACCAGGGGTGTACTGGGCTAAGTCGACTTTCTCAAAGAGCACAGTGTGAGTTCTGGCACAGCTAATCAGGATGAAAATCAAACTTCAAGGGAGTTGTGATCTCCCAGGGTGTTGCAGGAGCTATTCCAAGAAAACATTGACCCCAGGGAAACACTTAGGAATATTGAAAATGAGGGGTAAAGGGAAAGGAATGGAAAGAAGAAAGTATAAACAAAGAGTCAGTAAAGAAATATCTGCTATAAAAACAGGAACAAAGATCTACTAAAGTAATAGGCCTTAGGCAGAGCAAATTATTTGGGGTGTAGTAGTGAAAAAATAATAGTGATAGCTCTAAAATTATTATCTGCACATGTGTGTACATTTACGTATAAACATATTATCCATATATGTGTGGTCAGAAAGGCATGTGAACATATGTATATATAGGTAGCTCTCTAATTGTATGTATGTGTCCATACATGTTTATATAAGGCTTATGTGTGGATGTTACATGTATGTAACATAAGTAGATATGCAAAACCATATAAATAAATGATACATTGTTTTATATGTTTTTTTACATATAAACATATACAGGCATAGGCAAATACATATGTATCAGACAGGAATTCTTCACTTCAGTCAATAATCTTTTATTAAGCAACTGTTATATGTCAGAGACTATGCTAAGGGCTCAGCATATAAAGACAAAAGACTGTTCCTGCTCTCAAAGAGTACATACTGTAATATATCCTAGAAGCTTAATTCTTCAGTAGCATGATGTCTTAGCCAGGAAAAGGAAGTATGATCTTAGACTGCATTAGTAGATTTTTAATATCCAGAATTAGTTGATAAGCTTGCATGACTCTGCCCATGGAGTCACAAAATAAATATCATCAGAGTCCATTTCTAGACCTTATACCATAGAAGGGACATTGAAAATTGGAATATATCTAAAGAGGGGCATGCATATGATATGCTGAGAGCATGAGAAAATATGCCATGTATAGAATGAGTATAGAAATAGAAAAAGTGTAGCCTGGAAAAATGAAGATTTTTAGGAAGGTCATGATAGCAGCCTCCAAGTATTTTAAGGGTTATAATAGGGTCAAGGCATCATATTTATTTTGCTTAGGTTCAGAGAGCAGAATGAATCAATGGATACAAGTTACAGGAAGGCACATTTGGCCTCAAAATAAAGAAAACCTTACTAATGACCAGAGCTAACCGAGAATGAAATATCTTATATCACTGGGCATTCAATTAGCTCCCCAATTCTTGAGCTCCAAAAGCAGAAAATTGATTAATTTTTTGGGGGGGATAGAGTTATAGATGAGAATAGTACTGTTGTTAAAGCAAGGGTACACTAGGATTAAAATTTCAACTCTCATTAATTGTATACCCTTAGGAAAGCCATTCAATTTCTTTGAGTTTCAATGAGTTTATATTTATAATGCCTAAAAAGATAAAATTTTTTGATAAACATTAAAAGCTATATAAATGTGTTTGAGACAGCCTATAATCTAGTGGATATCTTAAACCTCATATCTTTTAGATATCTTAGCATCTCAAGCTTGTCATATACAAACCAGCATTTTCTTTTCCCCACAGGCCACATTTTTTCCCCTAAATATTTCTCATTTTGTCCAGAGCACCACCATCCTTCCAGTCACCCAGGTTTAAAACTTCAGTGTCATCATTAAATGCTCACTCCCTCTTATCTCTTGTATTCAACTAAATTGCCAAGTGTGGTGCTCTCAAACATCTCTTGCATCTTTCTCCTTTCTCCTCACACGGTAACTACCACAGTTTAGGCCCCCTTCATCACATGGCTATACTACTGAAACAACCTTTTAATTACCTCCTGTGATTCAAGTTTTTCCTACTCCAATCCGTTTTTCACACATTTATCGAAGTAATTTTCCTAAATCACAGGTCTCGCCATATTGCTCCCTTATTAAAAAAAAAAAATGAAAACAACATTCCCAAAACACAAAACAAAAACAATCCAAGAACTCCAATAGTTCCTACTGACCTGTAAAATAATGAAAAAAATAAACTCATGTTTAGCATTAAAAGTCCTTCATATTTGGGCTCCATCCTGAAATTCTCGTATTTCATCTTTTTTTTTTTTTTTTTTTTTGCAACATAGCCAAACGGTTGTTCTTCCTTTTCTTATATTGAGAAAAGAAAAAAAAGCACAATAATTCATCAGATGATATAAAGATTATAAGTTTTAGAAAGAAAGCAGAAACAGAGACATAAGTAGATCTAGTTTGATTGAGAATTTGCTCAGGGTGCAGAATTTAAAAACCGTTGACCATTCTTTCAGTCTGTCAAAATCATGGAAATATTTGAGCTTACTACTTTGTGAATAAGAATAATTAATTAAAATAGAAGAGTATCAAATGATATACTTCCATGGGTGGCACAGGAGATAGACGGTTATATTTGTAATATTATTTCTTTGCCTGCCTCAAACATTTACCAGGTTAAGTGAGAACTCAGTGACACAATAGGTCAAATGCTGTATCTGTTAATTGGGAAGACTTAGGTTCAAATCCATCCTCAGAAACTTACTACTCTGTGACTCTGAGTAAGTCACATAATGTCTGTTTGCCTAGAAGGTAGCTAGGTGGTTCAGTGGATCTGGAATCAGAAAGACTTGAATTCAAATCAAGCCTCTGATACTTATTAGCTCTGTGACCCTGGGCAAGTCATTTAACCTCTATTTGCCTTAATCCACTGGAGAAGGAAATGACAAACCACTCCAATATCTTTGCTAAGAAAGTATGGTCCATTGGGTCACAAAAAGTTGGGCACAATTGAATGACTGAACACTAACAATATGGGAATAATCATGAGATTTACCTTCTAGGATTATTTTGAGGATAAAATGAGATGAAATGCTTTCTAAATCCCAAAGCCCTATATAAGTACTAGTTCTTTATTACTGTTATTATTAACTTACTACTCTGTGACTCTATTATTAATTTTATACCTCAAGAATGTGTCCAAGTGTCCTTATCTCTTACCTAGAAAATGAAAAATCTAGTCTACCTTACTCAAATGTGCCTGTTGTCTCAAGTGAAAAACAAGTCTTAATGTCAAGTATTTGAATGCTAACATTGAATGAACCAAATTATACCTATCACTTACACTCAGGAACAAATACAAATCAAATAATCCTATATAGCATATTCATTATTCAAGAAAGACATTCAAAATGTATGTGTAGATATTCAGAAGGAGTCATTCCTGATGTAACTAATACCAACAGAAAGAACTCCTTCTGTCTATCATGCTTCAGGGTTTATTTGTTTCTAGTTGTAGTTATTTTTGTTATTGCTGTTGCTGTTGTTTTTTAAAAATATGTTTAAGGACAGTTTGTAAGCTCTCATGTTTATCAGTCTCAGTTCCAGGAAAATTTCCACAGACCAAATTTTCCCTTATTGAGACACAAAGAGAGAAGTCTCATGTGTCCATGTCTCCTGAGGCATCTCACAAAGGTTACAGCCTGGTTCTGTTATTGAAGTTTTTTCAGAGATAAAAACCTCTACCCCTTTCAACCTAGATAGATAAGTATGTCTGTCAAATTCTAATCTGAATCTGGCAGGATAAAATATGGTGCATATTTTTCATTATAATTCTTCTAATTCTTTGTCTCTTGGTATTATTTCCGTGAAGCTATTCTGTAAACTATGTAGGCATTCTGAATTTCAAAAAAAATGAGAATCACTTTAGTGAAAACAATTCAAGGAGTTTTTGGAATTTTCATTTTGATTTAGCTAATAAAGCACCAACTATCTATTTCATAATCTCTTATGGTGATACAATGTTCTTGACCAGAAGTTCTTAAGGTGGAGTTATGAACTTCTTTAAAAATATTTTAATAACTGCATTTTAATACGATGACTTTGTTGTTATCATATTTTTTTATACATTTTAAAACACTTTTCTGAGAAAAAATCATAGGCTTCACCAGTTTGCCAGAAGAGAATCATGACACATTAAAAAAAAAAATTTAAGAAATTCCATTCTTTTCTCTTTACAGAAAATTTCAACTAAATATTCCCATAGTCCAATCTTTTCTGGTTTTTCACAATAAGCTCTACCATATCAACTCAGGTTTCACGTAATTTCTAAGTGAATAATAGAACTGATCATATGACTTATTTGGACTCATTCCTAGATGCAATGTAATAGTACTGACTTTGAGTTAGGATGACCTAAGTTCCAATCTTACTATCAGCTGTAATATTTATATGACCTGAGCAATTTACTTGAGTTCATTGATACTAGTTTTCTGATTTGTAAAATAGGAATACCCACAGCATCAAACTTCCATTACCTTCCAAGGCAGATCATTTAATTTTGGTTACTCCTCACTATTAGGAGATTTCTCCTTGATACTTATCTTCTAAGCCCTCTAAGATCAGACAGAAAGAACATTACTCTTTTTGCATGGATAATCCTTCATGTACTTCCAAAGTAGTGTCAAGTACTATATTCAAACCTCAACGTTATTCACCTCAACATCTAGCCTTTCATCACATCTTTAGCTTATTAATATCTTTGCTAAAATATGGCATACAAACTTGTTCACACAACAAAAAAATGGCCTGACCACTGCTAGATGCATGGAGGATTTACTGTTTATCTAAAAGAACTGTACTTTGTAAATGGAGGAGTACCTGTCCCTACTGGGGTCCAATCATTCAAAGATTTTAATAGCAACTTTATATTTAATTGTAAAAATTGTAATTACCTAAATGTCCAGCAAAGGGAAATAATGGCACATTCATGCAGTGAAATACTATAAGACAGTTTAGGTGCACATTATGAGAAAAACAAAGAAAGTCAAAAAGTCTTTTAGGATATAATAGGAAAAAAAAAAAAAACAGAGCCAAGAGAATACAATAGACACTAAGGTGATAATGGGTGAATAAGAATGGACAAAAATCCTATGGGACTTAGAGTGAGAAACCAAAACAAATGAATCATTTATCAACAAGGGTTTACTAAGCCTTTATTATTGTGCCAGGCACTCTGCAAAGCACTGGGAAAACAAAGAATAAAACTGCCCCAGCCTTCAGAGCTTACATTCCAATGGAGAAGTGCCAGGCCTAGAGGCCTGTGTGGGCTACCCGAGTCTTCTTACCTCACCTCCGAGGTCTTCGGTTGGCCAAAACCGGATGCTCATATGAGAGAAAGGACGTTCCAGAGTCGAACAAGGGTTGAGCTTTATTTCAGGGTCTAGTTACAAGTGCAGGGGGGTCTTCCTTAGGAGGAAGGGGGGGAGATTTCCTAAGGAGGCTAAGATCTTAAGGGATTGGAAATAGAAGTACAAGCGGGGAGAGAGGGGGAGGGGAGAGAGGAAAGAAGAGAGCAGAGCCTACTGTCCTCTTGGCTCCTTACGTGCTAAGAGAAACTTTCAGGCTTCCTCAATCCTACTTAACTCTCCAGCAGCATAGTTTGCATCTAAATACCGTGCTGTTAGATAACAATAGTGTGCCCAGATCCGGGACGACCTCGAGGGCAGGGAGACTCCACCCATCACGTATCTCCCGGGGAGAGGCGGAAATACCCGAGCTAGCCAAGCTAACTCAGTCTGACCTTCTCGAATCCCCGCTGTTCATGGAGGGCCTCGTAAGACTCTAAGATTTAGAAGTCCCACTTTTACCCGCCCGAGACCATCCACACGGATTTGAGCTTCCAATCCCAACATATCCCCTTCTTTGTTTTGCGTGGAGCGCACCTGGCTCTAGAGCAAACAGTGGCTGGAGGCTGAGTGTATTAGGAAGGTCTTTAGCATATGAGTACCCTACAACAAGACTTCATTCACACAGAAATCTGCAGCTAGCACAACTGACAAAGGGAGGCATCAAATAAAACAAAGATGAAACTAAATGGCTGAGTTACAACAGGGGAAGTGCAATCAACCAATCCCAAAGCATATTTTAAGAGGAGCAGCTGGTGTAGGCGCCTTACACGTCACAACCCCCCTTAATCTTGCAAATGGATCTATACAGGTGGAAAATTGGTCACCTCCTCCCCCCCCAAGTGTCTGAGTCTGTGATATCAAAGTCCTCCTTCAGCCGGTGGATAAAGATGCCTAGATGGGAAGCTGTCAGCAGCAGTGTCTGCGGTTGTGATGAGTGCTGCCTCCTCTCTGGGCAACAAGGTTAAAGCTGTCAGCAGCAGGCTCAGGTGGTGTATGATCCTTCTCCGGGCTCTCCGGGCTCTCCGCCTCCTGCGTCTCCGCTGTCTCCGACATCAGTTCCCACTTACGGATCCTTCTAATGGGAATCCACGCATCACCTTTTCCTGTGGAGACACAAACATACCCTGGACCCCATATTAGTATCTTATACGAACCTTTCCATTTCCCTGAGGCCATATCCTTTACCATGGCCCATGTGTCTTTATATCCAGCCTGGGTATTACTTTCCTTGCGGGGTTGTCTTGGAAAAGTCACAAAAGGTCTCATAGCTGGAGTAGTATGTGAGTTTCTTGAGATATGCAAAAAATTGTGTGTATACACAGCTGTATCAAGCTCTGATTGTGTTAGGCGACCTTTTCCCCTTCTTTGTTTAGCGAGGATCGCCTTCAAGGTAAAATTGGCCCTTTCCACTATGGCCTGGCCTTGTGGATTGTAGGGGATTCCTGTAACATGTCGAATTCCTAGATCGCGGAGGAAGTGTGTAAGGGTTTGAGAAGTATAGGCAGGGCCGTTATCTGTCTTTATTTCTAAGGGTAAGCCTGAAACAGAAAAACAGTGCCAAAGATGTTGAATTATTTTAGCACTTGATTCACCTGGCTGTAAAGTCACCATAAGGAATCCGGACCATGTGTCAACTGTCACATGTATGCACTGGCCCTTAAGATGGGTGACATCCATTTGCCAAATTTCATTTGGTGCCAAGCCACGAGGATTGACACCCTGGTCTAGAGATGGGTGGAATGGGATACATTGGAGACAGCTCTTAACAATTTTTCTGGCCTGTTCCTGAGTTATCCCACATAATTTGCAGAGGGCTTCTGTGGCTAGGTGGAACCTATCATGAGCCTTTTGGGCCCTTTCTTGTGGTTCCACAGTGTGCCCTACCAGGTATAGTGAATTGTCTGCTATTTGATTTCCTTCAAAAATTGGTCCTGTGCCATTTGTATGTGAGCGCACATGTAAAACATAAAAAGGGTGTGTTCTTTTATTAATGGTGGTCAATAGCCGCTCACACTGTGAAAAAATATTGGACCGATAATCTACAATAGAGTCCTCAATCCGTGAAATTAATAAAGATGCATACTGACTATCAGTGATAATATTAATGGGTATGTCACTATATATTTGGAGAGCTTGGATTATAGCTTCCAATTCGTTCTGTTGAGTAGAGGTGTAGGGTGTGTTAACTATATATATCTCTTGCGAGGCCGAATTATAAATAGATGCCTTGTGATGTTTCGTGGCATCTGTAAAAATGTTAGGCCCTTCTACTGGGTTTGGTGAGTACCTTTTCACTGGTGCTGGGGCCCACTGTAATAATTCTTTGAATAGGAAAGTCGAATTTGGTTTCATCTGGGCCCAGTGGAGTATAGTGGCCCAAGAAACATGATTCTGAGCTAACTCTTCTACATCCTTAGTGGTGAGTGTAGCATAAAGAATTGGCTGTTTTTGGTATATGTGGGTGGCTCTTTTTACTGCCTCTAGTGCTAACCGTCCTAGAAATTCCCACTTGTTTAGTAAACTGCTTCCTGTTTTACTTAAATATACCCACTCTAGGGGCTTCTCTTTTTGGTGTATGATGGCATAGGGAGGTGTGGTGGAGATAATAGATACCTCCAGATCTCCTCCTGGATCCCACCGAAATGTGGTGGACCCTAAAAATTGTTTTTTTATTGCCTCTATGGCCTTGGCTGCTTCAGGAGTCAATGTTCGTGGGGAATTGAAAGCAGAGTCTCCTGTCAATAGTGAATATAAAGGTTGCATGAGAGGTAAAGGTATAGGCACCTTTGATCTTATCCATTGGATAGCTCCTACTAGTTTCTGAGCATCATTGAGTGTTTGGATCTTTATATCCCATTTTGGGGGTTCTGGCCAAATGATGGTGCCCTGTATCTGATATCCCAAATATTTGTAATTGGGTCCTCTCTGTATCTTTTCAGGAGCAATAACTAATCCTAGTCCTAAAAGGTTCCTTTCTACTGCTTGGAAACACTTCTCTAGTTCCTTGAGCTGAGGTGCAGCTATAAGGATGTCATCCATATAATGGATGATTTTGCATTGGTATTGCTGTCTGGGGCTTTCTAAGGCTTGATTAACATACCACTGGCAGATGGTGGGGCTGCAACTCATACCTTGGGGCAATACCTTCCACTGATACCTCTTTGCAGGTCCTTCGTTATTGGGGTGAGGTATTGTAAAAGCAAACCGAGGACAATCTACTTTGTTTAAAGGAATGGAAAAAAAACAATCCTGAATATCAATGATTATAAGTGACCAACCCTCCGGGATGGCATTAGGAGAAGGGAGACCTGGTTGCAGGGCTCCCATAGGCATGAGAGGCTGATTTACCTTCCTTAGATCTGTAAGGAACCTGAATTTCCCAGATTTTTTCTTTATAACAAACACAGGAGCATTCCAGGGTGACTTTGATGGTTCTATATTTCCTTTTTCTAATTGCTCCTTAACCAATAGTTGTAGTGCCTGGAGTTTTTCTGGAGTCAGGGGCCATTGCTCCACCCAAATTGGGGTGTCTGACTTCCAATTCAAGGGTGGGGACTCCAGAGCAACAGCAATGGCCCTTACTAAAAATTTGATAACCTCATCCCGAGGCGGCTGATAGCCATTCCGGCAATCAAGACATAATCGGAGGCTGAGTACTGTAATTGATTTCCTGTAGCCTCAAACTGCCCTGTTCCTGTAAATTGCTGATAAGCCTGGGGGGCCTGAGCCCCTAGCCCACCCGTAGTGCTCTTTACCCTCTGAGAAAATTCTGATACCCAAATCACATTCTGCCCAGGGGTAAGGCAGGCTCTAGCTAAGCTCTTCCAGTCATTAGGAGTCAGAACGAACTGACCACTGAGAGTTTCAAGCATGGCTATGACAAAGGGTGAATTAGGGCCGTGCTTGGTACAAGCCTCTCAAGTCGCCACTCTCTTCCACTCTATGGGTATGTGGCTCCTTCGAACGCCACCGGGGACACTGGGGTCCGCTATTTCTAGCACAGGAAATGTCCCTACGTCTTCTCCATTCTCTATAGCCTTTCTTATTCCTTTTTCCAAACTGGACTGTGACCCTGAACTGTCTGACCAATAGAGCAGGTTATAAGGAGGCGCGGAGGGAAGGCGCGGCGTATTCTCCCCTGCCTCGCCTTTTCCATCCACTAGATGGAGCTCCGAGTCTATTTTTTCTTTATGCTCCTTAACTTTCCGCTTAACTTTCTGCTTGCCTGGACTCTCCTCCCTCCTGTGTTCTCCCCTCCCCTCTCTCCGCTTCCACTCTCATTCCAATCCAGCCCTGGCCTCTCTGGCCCTTCCAGCAGGCTTTTAATTACACCGAATATCAGGAAATCTAAATCCTCCAGCTCCCCAGGGTATTGTTGCTCATAAGCAGTCATTTGCTCTCCGACCGCTCCCCATTTTTCTCTTGATATTCCTGCCTGCTTGAGCCAAGGAGAAACTTTCCAAATCCTTTTACAAAATTCTCGGAGGCCATCTAACTCTATTGTGACCCCCACCTTCCTGTATTCCCTGTGAAGTTTCTCAGCCCAGACCTCCTGTTCCTCTGGCTTTATTACTGGCAATAGATTCCCCATCTCCGCCCTTTTCCCAGGGGTTTGGGAAGCTTCTCTCCACTTTCTCTCCTTCCGAATCTAGGATTCGGGACTCGCTTCTTTCACAGCCCCTTCCGGGTGTACCCCAAAAGCACCCAGGATTATCTGCGCTCCCAATCCCTGTTGGAGCATCAACTGCCAGGCCTAGAGGCCTGTGTGGGCTACCCGAGTCTTTCTTACCTCACCTCCGAGGTCTTCAGCTGGCCACGCCGGATGCACATATGAGAGAAAGGACGTTCCAGAGTCGAACAAGGGTTGAGCTTTATTACAGGGTCTAGTTACAAGTGCAGGGGGGTCTTCCTTAGGAGGAAGAGGGGGAGGTTTCCTAAGGAGGCTAGGATCTTAAGGGCTTGGAAATAGAAGTACAAGCGGGGAGAGAGGGGGAGGGGAGAGAGGAAAGAAGAGAGCAGAGCCTACTGTCCTCTTGGCTCCTTACGTGCTAAGAGAAACTTTCAGGCTTCCTCAATCCTACTTAACTCTCCAGCAGCATAGTTTTCATCTAAATACCGTGCTGTTAGATAACAATAGTGTGCCCAGATCCGGGATGACCTCGAGGGCAGGGAGACTCCACCCATCACGTATCTCCCGGGGAGAGGCGGAAATACCCGAGCTAGCCGAGCTAGCTCAGTCTGACCTTCTCGAATCCCCGCTGTTCATGGAGGGCCTCGTAAGACTCTAAGATTTAGAAGTCCCACTTTTACCCGCCCGAGACCATCCACACAGATTTGAGCTTCCAATCCCAACAGAGAAGAAAATACTTGAATAAATAGATATGTGCAAGAGACAACAGAGAACAAGGAGGATAAATTTATACTAGTGAGTTGAAAAGCAAATCCTTCAGGAAATGAAATTTGGGCTGAGGCTTGAAAGAAACAAGGATGCTAAGAGGGAAGCAGAAGTTTTAAGGAAAACTGCTGCAAAGGCAGAGATGAGTTGAGAAATCATATATGAAGGACAATAAGTAGCCTTCTTATAACTGGATCATGGGGTGTGAGGAAGGGAATGTAAGAAGTTTAAAAAGGCAAGAAAGGGGCAGGTTTTGATGGGTTTTGAATGTACAAGAGAGGAATTTATAATTTATCCTAAAGGTAATAAGGAGTCACTAGAAATTATTGAGCAGGAAGATATAGGATGGATCAGAATGTGGAGAGATTTAAGTCAGGAAGGTCAATTGCAAGCCTGTTGCAATAGGTGAATAGAGAAAGGACGAGGATATTAACTGTATGAGTAGAAAGTGAGAGGTACAAATGAGAGATGTTGCGGAGGGAGAAAGGACAAGATTTGCCAACTGATCGGATATGTGGGGTGAAGGAGATTGAGGAGTGGAGAATGGCACCAAGACTGTGAACTTGAGGGACTGAGAGGATAGTGGTGTCCTTAAAAATATTAGGAAAGTTTAAATAAGGATCATTTTTTTAGGAAAGATAATGAGGTCTGTTTTTTGACATGTTGAATTTGTCTATAATACATCCAATTCAAAATATCAGATAGACAATTATTGATGAGGACCAAAAAACTAGTGTGATCATGGTTTACATCGGTGATATTATGGTATCTGAATGAGAGAGCTTGTACAAGCATTTGTATACATATACCATGCCTAGGAAATTGTGCTAAATTCTGAATAGCATATTTCAGAAAGGATCTTGATAAGCTAGAGCACACCAATATATACTGCTTATAACGGTGAAGAGATCACTTAAGAATACATGTTAATTCAGAAACAAATGCAGACATTTAGAATGGTAATTTTAGAGAAAAGAAAATATGAATATGTACCATTTTGTCTCCAAGTATCTGAAGGATTGTCAGAGAATAAGGGTTAGAAATCTTCTTCTGGACTTCTAAGGACAGAGCTAGAACCAGGGGATAGATCTTTGAACAAGGAAGATTAGGAGATGAAAATAACTAAAGACTTGTAGAACTCATAGTTTTTGAAGTCTGATATGGATGACTGTAAAGTATGGAGAGTTCTCTTTCACTGTAAGTAATCAAGTACAGACTGTGTAAGCAACTCATAAAGGCTGTAGTAGATGAGGTTCATTAGTAGAGATGGCTTGAATTGCACACAACTGTGATTTTATGATTGAATTCTAAAGGAGAGCATTTTAGACTCAACTTCAAAAATTAGATAGAAGACACCAATCATCAAGACTAAATAATAAAGCAGAAGAGCAAAATAACATAAAAATGCTTCATTCCTGCTAATTGAACAATATATATATATATATATATATATATATATATATATATATATATATATATATATATATATATATATATATATATATATATATATATATATATATATATATATATATATATATATTTGAGGTAACCGTTTCCAGATTTGGAACCCACCTTATGAGTTTGGGACATCTGCAAGTCCTTGTTCTAAGGATTATAGCTGATTGGTGGTAAGAAAAGTTGTCATGAGAGCAGTCATGGGCAAGAAGAGGCTTATCCAAAGACATGAACTTTGAAGGTGATAACACAGAACTGAAGTGAAGTATAACATCCCTAATTAGCCACATTGCAAACTGCTTTAATTTGTGAGGAGGATTAAGCATCAGCCTCCTAAGAGATATTGAAAGTATTTTTAAGTTTACTGAATCTGAGTCTGTTTTGAGTCATGCTGTCAATGTATGAAGTCTTTTTGCAACTTTTTTACCATTTCATTTCTGTGTAGGAGATAAGTATTTCATGGAGATTAATGTTGTACATTTAAGACCTTTTTATTCCCCTCCTCAAACTTTAGGGAACCATAGATTTGATTCAGGATATATATTTTAAGCATTTTAACAACTAACCACAAAGTGTGGGTAAAGAGGAACCTAGTTCCCATCTCATTAGAGGCCAGTTTTCTCCATGATTGAATCTAATGCACATTTTAAGCGTGAATTCAGGTCAGTGGACTACTTCAGACTGAAGCGAATATGATGTATCTCCTCTTGAACCTAGCAAGGTATCATTAATATTAGAACCCTTACTATAGACACACAGACACACATATACACAATGAATTCATGTATGTATGTATATATGTGTGTATTGCTCTAGATACTTACAGCACACAAGTTAATCAAAATAACAAAGAAACAAGCAGAAAACCCAATAGTCTAATATCTTGTTTCTTGACCCTTTAGCATTCAGTTCGCCAGTCTCACCAGGAGAATAGATTTGAGGAATCAAACTCCCAATGTTTCCATGACCTTTGCAGTTTCTGCTCCATAAGCCTGAGGGAAACCCTACCAGCGCTTCCTCTTCACATATTTTCTTTGAGAGCCCTGTTTTAAATTGCCCCTCTAGTAGAAAAATCTCACCATCTACTTCTGATGCTTCAATTGCTTCCTTTCTTCCCTATGTGGGAAGAAATTCATTTCCCAGAGTCACTCGTGACTTAAGGACCTCAAGAAGCTGTCAATCCAAGCTCTTTCAGAACTGTTATTTCATCTCTGAGCAGATGAGGAATTTGAGGCTCAGAGAGGTTAACCAACTTAACAATGTTTACAGATCTAGCAAGACATAAGTGCTAGTTGATCAGACTTTCCTCTAGATCAGGTAGCAATTTTCCTATATCACTGCTTTGGTCAAAATTATTCATGATATCCCTACACTCTGAAAAGAACCCAGAAGAAGCACACTCTTCTAGATAAAGGTGACCTTTAATTACCTCTTCTCTTTAGAACTTTTTCTCCCAAGATTTCTAAGCCAGAGATAAAAGCCAAGACATAAGGACAGGTGCGACTATTCTCTTTTCTCCTCCTTTGTTAAAGTCAATAGTATTAGCCTCTATACATTCATCTAATTGATTTTTTAAAAATCATATGCACAGAAGAGTAATTCCCAAGTACTCATGGTGTCATGGTGACTAATCATTTTTTCCCCTCTTCCAGCTTTTACACCTCAAGGAAAAAGCCTGGTCAATGATCCTTTCTATTACAGTGTCTCACATATGGCATGTAGTACCCAATGACAGCCAGATAAACCTTATAAATGGGAAACATTCTATTGTGTGCTAAAAGAAAAAAAAAAGAAAAGTGATAATCAATAGAAAAAGCAGGTTCCAGTGTAAATTTGCCTTATTTTCAATATTTTTTTCTGTGATGAAAATTCAAAGTGCCAAATTTTTTGATCCCCTGCCAGCTCAACATAACCAGTGAGACCTTCTTTATGGCCCTTTCATCCCATTCTTATCAGTCAACTTAATGGTCTTATAAATTTGACTATGAAGCTCCAGTCTCTGAGATTTGCTACCAAATTGTCATTGTGTGTTTGTGGGATTGAAGAAGTGGAGTAGGGGTGGGGGGCAGAGTGTTGACAGATGTTTACTTCTCTGTAATGGAAATGTTTAAATGAAAGTCACTCAGGAAACCATTATGAAACTGCATAGCTTGAGTTATTGCTCCAAATCATCCCACATCTTGCCCTAGAAATAAGGTGAATCATTACCTATACTAATGTCAATTAATAAGGATTGTACCCTGAAAATGTGGGTGACAGTCAGAGAATAAGGCATAGACATTCAAAGAGGCTCAGTCATATATGCAGATACTATTTGAGAAATATTTGTTTCATTTAGAGAAAAAAAGGGTTCTGCTTTTTATTTAGACCACACTTTTGAACAATTTAAAAGAAAAATCACAGGAAATAATAAATCTAGAGAAATAGCTGATAGGATGATTTCACCTTCTAAGTGGTAGACACATAGTGACACTGTCAAGACCTTGGAAGAATTCTGATGTAAAGATTTGCCATCAACTCATTCGTGCTTACAGACAAACAGATGAAGTCATCCAGCTAGAGGAGACAATGACTCCTTTGTAAATGAAAAATACAGCAACAACAACAATAACGGATCCCTTATAAATTGTCATTTTGTGAGCAATATTCTTATGACAATTTTTAGAATTATTTTTTCTAAACTTTTCCCAAACAAGGAGGTAGCATCAAATGTATGATAAAGGGAAAGAGTTTTTTCTTTTCTCCCTCTTCTTCCTTTCTTTTTCCTTATTTGTTTGCTTTTGGACGAAATAGGTCTGCAACTGTAATTTCACTCATGTGGAGACCTTTATCCACTAGCGCACATTATCAATTCATATGTAGGTAATTCTCTTTAGAATTTCAGTGGACCCTGGAAAGTTAAATGACAGTTACCATGTGTAAGAGGTAAGGCTTGACCAGAGTTATTCCTGACTATGAGGTTAACCCTTGATCAAATGCCTCTCAAGAGCTTCATTCATATTTTAGAAACTTTTAATGGAAACAAAATTTTATAACCAGGAGAGAAGGTGAGGGAAACAGTTGGGAGAGAAATGATTAAGGTTTCTAAAAAGTTAATTCAAGCAGTAGCTATGGGAACATCAATGATGAATACTCACCTCCCTGGCTTTTTGGACTTTTAGCTGCCCAGTGCCTAGCTTTTGCTTGTAAGCATTCTAAAATTTCAAATTAATCTAAAAGGCAGTTGTTTAAAGAATTCGGATTGCAAGGACTTTAATTAATTGATTTATTAATCTGTGTCTTATGTAGACCCATCTTTTTCTATAATTCTGCCCTTTTGTGTAAAAATTTTAAGGCTCCTTTCCTTTTTATTTATTTGTATATTTCTTCATCCATTTATTCCTGTACTTCTTTATTTATTAGTTTATGTGTTTGCTTACATATTAATTTATTTATTCATCTATAGATTTATTTGCATACATTTTTATTTTCTGATTTACTGATTTATTTATCTGCTTGTCAATTTATTTGCTTGTTTTGCTGGACTTAAGCTTTCATCAGTTCACAGAGCTCCTGGTGAAGACCTTCTTAATTCCCATGCAGTTTTCCACAATCTCTTCAATTTATAGTCTAAGTGGATTTTCTGAGGCACTGAAAGATTAAGTTACTTGCCAAGGTCTCAGAATATGTAGGTTTTAAAGACAGGGCTTGAACTGAATCTTCTTTGTTAAGTTGCTTTTCATGTACATGTGTCTCAAAAGTTTTAGTAAAATTCCTAGTTTTAATAGTTTAAGACAAATAGCATGAAATTGCACTAAGACTTCTGAGATATCCTGTGAGATTAATCTATTTGATGACTTTCTGTGTTTGATAATGAGAGTGATTTTCTGGAGCAGGTGATCAGAATCATTGAATAATTGATTTACAGTTGAAGTGACCTAAAAATCCATTGAGTTCAATGCCTAAGGGAGTTTGAGGGCAGAATTTCTGGAAGAAAGATTGTGAGCCAGGCACTGAACTCATTAAGGAAAATAGAGAAACTGTGGGGGCATGTGAATGGATTGGGGTCAGTAGACAACAACCAACAAATTTGATTAGAGAGATATGATAGATATGAATCTTCATATTGGTATATCAAAACAAACTTGTTTCTTGAACAATACTTATCTTCAGATAGCCTCCTGAGACGTAAGGTAAGAAGGTAAGATACTAATCCTCAATGGGAAGGAGCAGAGTAGAACTGGTGATTTTGAAATGGGGCCTGACTCAAAAGTAAATAGTAAGACTTAAATATTTAATGATTTGTCTTCCAAGATTAATTTCTTCAGACTTCTTTCTGATCTCTCCTTTCTTTTAGGATGAGAGACTTCACTTGAGTGACTTTCTTTTTCTTTCTTTTTCTTTTCCTGTGGGCAGACCGACAGACTAGGTTGCTTCTTCCAAGTTTCTTTGGTACTATGGATGGGAAGTCCCACTTATCCTGGAAAAGGCCCATTACTAGCTTTTATTCACACAGTTTTATGCAGCATATACTTTTAAGATTACAGTTAAGGATCGAAATATGCCAACTCTTTTGATATTAATATGGTTTTATTTAATTAAGAATTTCCCCTGATGAAAACTCATTTGTATCACCACCACCACCACCACCACCACCACGACCACCACCACCACCACCACCACCACCACCATCAGCATCACCATCATCATCATCATCTCCTCTCTCTGTCTCTCTCACCCCTCCCTTCCCCTTCCCTTCTTTCTCTTCCACAAAAACCAAAAATGCATTCTCTTATGGTAAAGCCTGTTAACCCTTCCATTAAAAAATCCTATGTGAGAAGAGCATTAGCTGTTAAAAGTTGTGAGTTGTTTTAGTCTTTATTAACTGTTTGTGGTGGAGGAGTGATGTCATAGAATTTTATATCACCAACATATTCTTTTGGTGAGAGATTATGGGAATATATAAGTGGAAGTCCAAGTCCTTAACACTCAAAATACATGTAGGCCACTTTCTGGGCTCACCCCACTTGTCCTAGCACTCATGGTTTGGATCCCATGAGGACATTTGCTACTTCTGAATCTCGGGGTAACTTCTAACTTTATGGTTCATGAGTATCCAGCGGTGTACTTCCCATTAACAATCACCCAATAGACATAATTAGCTATTCGCAAATGCATTTACTAAGATAGCATAATAAGAAGAGTAACTATTAAACAATGTCTATTCCACTCCCCACACATAGCATTAACCTGGGACATACTCTGCTCCAAATATCCATAGCATCTATGGAAAAGAAGTTTAAATTTAAGCACAAATTAAAGAGCACAATGATAATGAGGCAGACGTATGTGATCAAAGAAACTCAAAATTTATGAGTTATAAGGCCAAGATAACCTTTGTTTCTTTGTAAAAGAATCTCTCAGTTGACAGACTAATTCTTTCTTGGGTCCATAGCTGACTCTCTTCATTGATTCCTGGGCTCCCACAGTTTAAAGCTTTTTATTCCCTTTTACAACTACCTCTATATATTCACATCTCAAGGGAGTATATACCTGTACTCCACACTGGAGGCTATATCTACTACTAATTGAGTACAAGCATTCAAATCTACTTGATTCATGGAAGGCTAGTAAAGGATGAGAGAAATTTCCTCCCTAAGTTACTTCCCCTCCTATTCTATCCCCTAGGAATTCCCTTCAATGCCCTGATTTTTCTTTTTCCTTTTGGCTCCTGGCTTGCCCGGCTAAATTTTCTAGTATTCAATTATTTAAAGCCTGAAAAGGAATGTCCAAATTTTCAGTCATCTAATGAGGCTATTCTCTTCAATTCTGCAAGAGAAATGTGTATTTCATAAAATGATTTTGGATATTAACACCTTGTTGCATATTAACACCTTATTACTTGTGTTATCTAATCTTTGTTCTCTGTGACTACATTTAATATGACAGAGAAGGGCAGAGATGACAACTTCTCTCTCCTTTTACAGAGATAATCGGTAAAGAAGAATTCTCATGAATGTCTCCATGTGCTTGTATCCATCAAAGATTCTGTACAACTTTATTCTCTAAGCAGCATATTTAAGGTGCTATAGTTCTATAGAGTTCTCCTTGTTTTAGCCAAAGTATCTGAAAATTATTTCTATGGGGCATTTTCTTGCTCTTTATTTTGATCCTGGACTTGCAAAAAGTAAGTAAAATTATCCTATAAAGATTTCTGTCATCCCACAGTACTCACACATAAGGTGTCTGGGTAAAAGCAACCAGACTTTACATAAGGAACAGGGAAAGAAGGAAGATAAAAGAAGTGAGTAAAGGTCATTTTTTTCAAATTAAAATGTTCATATTCATATTAAAGTATTATGATTTTACTTAAAAATAAAATTGTGATCTTAATAACTTTTACCAAATGTATATTTAAAGATAAGAAAAATGTGTGTATGTGAAACTTTGTTGTCACAATTCTAAATTTATTATTCTTCAAACTATTTGATCATCAAAGAAGTACAGAATAAAATAGTGATAGTGGCCAGTTGTAGAGATGAAAGTACTCAAATCAGTATGAAAAGTAGAAACTAATCATGTGAACTTGGGAGGTTCACTTGTAAGTATCACATATTAAAGTACTACATGCATATTTCAGAATAGTTATAGAGAGAACAATCTGACAGAAGAATGTTTAAGACGTTTATTTGGAAATGAATCGTGAACTATTCTCTGTCATCATTTATCTTTTTATGATAATATTACTTAATTCTGTGCATTACATCTTTATACATTAACTATATGGTGACCTCTGTAGGGTCAAAGACTATATCATATGCTTCTTTTCATTTCTTGCCGAGTTTTGTCAAATGTCTTGCCAATAACAAATAAATGTGTTTTTCAGTTTGCTTCATGCATCATGCAGCTTTATAGAAAGGAATTGATTCAATCCAATTGAGTAAATTCAATATTTCATTAATATTTTGTGGTATATTGAAAAGATCTTCAGATTTAGAGTAAAAGGACTTGGATTTATATTCTACTTCTTATGATTACTATTGATTTATCACCTTGGACAAGTCATTTTTTCCTTCCTGCTTTTGTGTTCTTAAAATGAAGGAATTGAATTACATTACCTCAGAGTTCTTTCCAGGTCTACATCTAGGATACTATTACAAGGCTTGGGGTCTATCTTAGTCCAGTTGAACTGGGGTTATCTTCTCCATTTAGCCAATCAGTTAATCAAATACACAAAGTGCAAGTAAAGGTCATTTTTTTTTCATTTCATACACCTAATTAATCAAATTAGGAAGGAATCAAATGCTTTTTTCTCTGTATGCTGGATTGAATGAGATGAAGCTACACAGAAAGCACTTTTAGCAAAGTCAAAGAGCATTTGCTTATTAATTTTTAATGTATTAAAAGGGAGAGAGGAGTTGGTCACTCACCTTGGGGCTTGAATAAAAACAGCAGATTTGTTCAGTCTGGCATAGCAGTGGTGAGCCATACATCCTGAACAGGGACAGGTAGGTGATACAGTGTCTAGTGTATTGGGCATGGCATCAGGAAGATCCTGACTTCAAATCTGGTCTCAGACACTAGTTATGTGACCACAAGCAAGTTACTTAACTGCTATCTATCTCAGTTTCCTCATCTGTAAATCTGGGATTATAACTGCACCTACCTCTCAGGGGTTTTGTTAAAATTAATGAATATTTGTAAAGCATTCAGCAGACAGCTTGGCATGCAATAAAATCCATAGAAATGCTACCTATTATTTTTTTTTATTGTTATTGTCATTAAACAAGTCCCTGAAAGGGAACTGTTTGAAGAAGGTGGAGGAGAGACTGTTTGTCTCTTTCTTCTCTTGACCAAAGAATGAACTTGTGGATTTCTGAGCTTTAGAAAAGTTTGACTTTTCATCAGCACTGGTAGGTCTTTCCCTTAAATACCATTTGTATTAACAACAAACAACCATGTTAAAAATAAAATAGATAATTTGACAAAATTATACACTTTGTACAGTATGCTTTATCTTATTTTTATTTTCAGTTCCAAATTTTCTCCATCTCTTCACTCTTTCCTCTTGTCTTTGAGAAGACAAGGAATATAATGCCATTATACACATGAAGTCATGTAAATATTTCATCACTAGCAGAAAAAAGCAACAAAATAAAGGAAAATTGGTGTTTTTAAATACAGTGTATGTGTATAATATATTCATAGGTTTTTAATATAAGCTCTGAGTCCATTAGTTCTCTATCTGGAGGTAGATAGTATTGTTGTTGTTCTTGTTGCCAATGTCTTTTGGCATTGATCAGAGTTTTTAAATCTTTCACAGTGGATTATCATTAAAATATTGGCATTATCATAGGAATGTTTCTCCTGCTTCTCCTTACTTTATTTTGCATGAATTCATTTCAGTGTTTCCAGATTTTTCTGACACTTTTCATAATTTCTTAAAGTGCAATAATATTCCATCACATTCATACACTTCAACTTGTTCAGTCATTCCCCAATTGATAGGTTTGTCATCAGTTTTCAATTCTTTGCTACCATTAAAGAAATGTAAATATTTTTGCACGTAGACATTAAGTTATAAGCTGGAGCCCAATTATTTCTATGAATTCTCTATGTATGTGTGAGATAGCATGCCTGGAGTTTGGGGGAAGGATGTTTTCTACTATTACTTTGCTATTACTTTAGTAAACACTTGTTTCTAAATGGTAATTAAGTCTAATTGGCTAATTAATCAACTAATAATCATATAGAGGAATCAGTGAAGGATTGTACTAAAACAAAGAAAAATTAGCCCTTCCAGGTTGCCCTTCAAGTATTGTAAGTTGAGAGAGCAAGCCCAGAGCCTGAAATACATTAAGAAATAAGAGGAAGAATTATCAGTTACACTTGCTTTTATGCAAGTAGCTGCATGGAACACTATATTTGAAGTGAGCTAAAATTTTGCCTTTTTCATTTATTATTTCTTTTTTTCCTTTATTTTTTATATTAATTTTATTTATTTTTACTGTTCTAAAGTCACTACCATAAAACTTAGATTTTTCCCCCTGTCTACCCACCACCTTCCCCTTCCATTCCCAAGAGGGCATACAATTCTATATAGGATCTACACATACATTTCTATTGAATATATTTTCACTATAGTCATGCTGTATAGAAGAACTAAAATGAATGGGAGAGATCATATAACAAATCAAAACATAATAGACATACAAAAAATTATCTGCTACATTTTCCAATTGAATTCCACAGTTCTTTCTATAGATATGAAAGACATTTTGCCTTAGAAGACTACTGCGAATGTTTTTTTTAAGTCCTTGCATTGCTATGAAGTTCCAAGTCTACAAGTTAAAACTCTCACACACTGTGGTCGTTGCTATGCACAAAGTTCTTCTGGTTCTCTTCCTTTCACTCAGCATAAGATCATATAAATATTTCCAGACCTCTCTGATGTCTTCTTGTTCATCATTTCTTATAAAACAATAGTATTCCATGACATTCATATACCATAATTTATTCAGCCATTCCTCAATTGATGGGCGTCCCTATGATTTCCAGTTTTTGGCCACGACAAATAGTGCTGCTATAAATATTTTTGTACATTTTTTCCATTTTTATGATCTCTTGGGGGGTACAGCCCTAGAAGCAATATTGCTGGGTCAAAAGGTATGCACATTTTTGTAGCCCTTTGGTCATAGTTCCAAATTGCTCTCCGGAATGGTTGGATCAGCTCACAGCTATACCAACAATGAATTAGTGTTCCAAATCTCCCACATCCTCTCCAACATTTATCATCTTCTTGTTCTGTCATGTTAGCCAAATTGATAGGTGTGATGTGGTACCTCAGAGTTGTTTTGATTTGCATTTGTTTAATCAAAAAGGATTTATACCATTTTTTGTATGATTATAGATATTTTTAATTTCTTTCTCTGAAAATTGCCTGTTCATATCCTTTGTCCATTTATCAATTGGGGAATGACTTGTATTGTTGTACATTTGACTCAGTTCTCTATATGTTCTAGAAATGAGGCCTTTATCCCTGAGATTAGCTGTAAAAATTCTTTCCCAATATACTATTTCCCTCCAAATTTTGGTTGCATTGTGTTTGGTTGTGCAAAATCTTTTCAGTTTAATATAATCAAAATTATCCATCTTCCACTTCATAATGTTTTCTATCTCTTCTTTAGTCAAAAATTCTTTCCTTCTCCATAAATCTGATAAATACACTATTCCTGCTCCTCCAATTTATTCATGGTATCAATTTTTATACCTAGATTGTGTACCCATTTGGACTTTATTCTTGTGTATGGTGTCAAGCATTGACCTATGCTTTGTTTCTGCCACACTGTTAACCACTTTTCCCATCAATTTTTGTCTAATAGTGAGTTCTTATAGCATAAGCTGGGGTCCTTGAGTTAATCAAACAGGAGATTGCCATATTCATTGCCTACTGTGTCTTGAGTACTTAGCTTATTCCACTTGTCTACCCTTCTGTTTCTTATCCAGTACCAAGTGGTTTTGATAATTGCTCCTTTATAATACAATTTGAGATCTGGTAGTGCTAAGCCACCTTCTCTAGTATTTCTTTTCATTAGTCCCTTTGATATTCTGGACATTTTGTTCTTCAAGATGAATTTTGATATTATTTTATCCAGGTCTAGAAAATAATTATCTGATACTTTAATTTATGCGGCACTCAATAAGTAAATTAATTTAGGTAGAATTGTCATTTTTATTATATTCGCTCGGCCTACCCATGAGCAACTGGTGTTTTTCCACTTGCTTAAAGCTGACTTTATTTGTGCAAAAAGTGTCTTGTAATTGTGTTCATACAGTCCTTCAGTTTGTTTTGTTAGGTAAACTCCCAAGTATTTTACAGCGTCTACCTAAGCCTAAACGCGATTTCTCTTTCTATCTCTAGCTGTTGGACTTTGTTACTAATATGTAGGAATGCAGAAAATTTTTGTTGGTTTATTTTGTAACCTGCAAGTTTGTTAAAGTTGTTTATTATTTCAAGTAGTTTTTTACTGGAATCTCTGGGATTCTCTAAGTATATCATCATATCATCTACAGAGAGTGATAACTTAGTTTTTTCTTTGCCTATTCTTGTTCTTTCAATTGCTTGATCTTGTCTAATTGCTACAGCTAACATTTCTAGTACTACATGGAATAATAGTGATGATAATGGATGTGCTTGTTTCAGCCCTGATCTTTCTTCAAATTCACCGAGCTTATCTCCATTGCATGTAATGCTTGTGGAAGGTTTTTGGTAGATACTGCTTATTATTTTATGGAAAGTTCCCTTTATTCCTATATTCTACAACTTTTTAAATAGGAATAGATGTATTTTTTGAAAGATTTTCTGCATCTATTGAGAAAATCACGTGGTTTCTGTTAGTTTTGTTGTTGATATGATCTATAATGCTAATAGTTTTCCTAATATTGAACAAGCCCTACATTTCTGGTACGAATTGTATCTGATCATAATGTTTTATTCTCGTGATAAGATGCTGTATTAGTTTTGCTAAAATATTATTTAAAATTTTGCATCTATATTCATTAGAGGAATTGGTCTATAATTTTCTTTTTCTGTTTTGTCTCTTCCTGGCTTAGGCATTAAAATCATATTTGTATCATAGAAAGAATTTGGGAGGACTCCTTCTCCAATTTTCAGAAATAGTCTATATAGTATTAGAATTAACTGTTCTTTAAATGTTTGATAGAATTCACTTATAAATCCATCTGTCCCTGGAGATTTTTTTCCTAGGGAGTTCATTGATGGTTTGTTCAATTTCTTTTTCTGAGTTGAGGTTGTTTAAGTATTCAGCTTCCTCTTCTGTTAAACTGGGCAATTTGTATTTTTTAAAATACTCATCCATCTCATTTAGATTATTGAATTTGTGGACGTAAATTTGGACAAAGTAATTTCTAATTATTGTTTTAATTTTCTCCTCACTAGAGGTGAATTCACCCCTTTTGTTTTTGATATTAGTAATTTGGTTTTCTTCTTTCTTTTTTTAAATCAAATTGACCAAAAGTTTATCAATTTTATTAGTTTTTTCATACAACCAACTATTGGTTTTATTTATTAGTTCAATAGTTTTCCTGATTTCAATTTTATTAATCTCTTCTTTGGTTTTCAATATTTCTAATTTGGTGTTTACTTGGGGATTTTCAGTTTGTTCTTTTCCTTGCTTTTTCCGTCGCATGTCCAAGTGGCTGATTTCCTTTCTCTATTTTTTTTTTGTAGGCATTCAAAGATATAAAACTTTCCATAAGAACCGCTTTTGCAGTATCCCATAAGATTTGGTAGGTTGTCTCATTATTATCATTCTCTTGAATAAAGTTGTTAATTGTTTCTATGATTTTTTGTTTAACCCACTCCTCCTTTAGGATTAGATTGTATAGTTTCCAATTAATTTTTGTTTATCTTCCCATGGCCTTTTATCACATATAATTTTATTGCATTATGATCTGAGAAGGATGCATTGACTATCTTTGTCTTTCTGCAATGGATTGTGAGGTTTCTAAGTCCTACTACATGGTCAATTTTTTTTTATATGAGTCATGTACTACTGAGAAAAAGCTATTCTCTTTTCTATTCCCATTAAATTTTCTCCAGAGATCTATCATATACACCTTATCCAGAGTATTATTTACCCCTTAACCTTTTTCTTGTTTATTTTGAGGTTACATATATCACGTTCAGAGAGGGAGAGGCTGATGTCCCCCGCTAGTATAGTTTTGTTCTCTGTTTCATCCTTCAACTATCCAAACCTCTTCTCTAAGAATCTGTATGCTATACCATTTGGAGCACACCTGTTTAGTAATGATAGTGTTCATTGTCTATGTTGTCTTTTAGCAGGATATCATTTCCTTCTTTATCTTTTTTGATTAGATCTATTTCTGCTTTTGCTTTGTTGGAGATTAAGATTGTTACCCCTGCTTTTCTTACATCAGCTGAAGCACAATATATTCTGCTCCAATCTTTTACTTACAACCTTTGTGTATCCCCCCTTTTCAAATGTATTTCTTTTTTAAATTTATTTATTTAAGTTTTCAACATTCATTTCCACAAATTTTGGGTTCCAAAGTTTCTCCCAATTTCTCACCTCCTCCCACCCCAAAACTCCAAGCGTTCTAATTTAACCTTATCACCAATCTGCCCTCCCTTCTAACATCCCTCCTTTCTCTTACCCCCATCTTCTCTTTTATCCTGTAGGGCAATATAACATTTTATACCCCATTACCTGTATTTTTTATTTCCTAGTTGCAAGAACAATACTCAGCAGTTGTTCCTAAAACTTTGAGTTTCAACTTCTCTTCCTCCCCTCCTCCCCACCCATTCGCTTTGGGAAGGCAAGCAATTTAATATAGGCCATATCTGTGTAGTTTTGCAAATGACTTCCATAATAGTCATGTTGTGTAAGACTAACTATATTTCTCTCCATCCTATCCTGCCCCCCCTTTCTTCTGCTCTCTCTCTTGACCCTATCCCTCCCCAAGAGTGTTGACTTCTAATTGCTCCCTCCTCCCGTTGCTCTCCCTTTCATCATCCCCCCCCACTTATCCCATTCTCCCACTCTCCTGTACTGTAGGATAAGTTTTCATACCAAAATGAGTGTGCATTTTATTCCTTCCTTTAGTCAAATGTGATGAGAGTAAGCTTCATGTTTTTTTCTCTGACCTCTCCACTTTTCCCTCCAATGAAGTCATTTACTTGCCTCTGTTATGAGAGATAATTTACCCCATTCCATTTCTCCCTTTCTCCTCCCAATATATTTTTCTCTAACCCCTTAATTTCATTTTTTTAAAGGTATGATCCCATCCAATTCAATTAACCCTGTGCTCTCTGTCTCTGTATGCATGTGTGTGTGAGTGGGTGTGTGTGTCTGTGTGTGTGTATAATCCTACCAACTACCCAGATACTGAAAAAAGTTTTCAAGAGCTACAAATATTGCTTTTCCATGTAGGAATGGAAGCAGTTCAGCTTTAGTAAGTCCCTTAAGACTTCTCTTTGCCGTTTACCTTTTCATGCTTCCCTTGATTCCTGTGCTTGAAAGTCAAATTTTCTTTTCAGATCTGGTCTTTTCATCAAGAATGCTTGAAAGCCCTCTATTTCATTAAAAGATCATTTTTTCCCCTTTAGTATTATACTCAGTTTTGCTGGGTAGGTGATTCTTGGTTCTAGTCCTAGTTCCTTTGACTTCTGGAATGTAAAATTCCAGACCCTTTGATCCCTTAATGTAGAAGATGCTAGATCTTGTGTTATCCTGATTGTATTTCCACAATATTTGAATTGTTTCCTTCTAGCTGCTTGCAATATTTTCTTCTTGACCTGGAAACTCTGGAATTTGGCCACAATGTTCCTAGGAGTTTCTCTTTTTTGGTTCTCTTTCAGGAGGTGATCAGTGGATTCTTTTAATTTTTATTTTGCCTTCAGGTTCTAGAATATCAGGGCAGTTTTCCTTGATAATTTCATGAAAGATGATGTCCAGGCTCTTTTGTTGATCATGGTTTTCAGGTAGTCCCATAATTTTTAAATTATCTCTCCTGGATCTGTTTTCCAGGTCAATTGCTTTTCCAGTGAGATATTTCACATTATCTTCCATTTTTTCCTTCTTTTGGTTTTATTTTGAGATTCCTTGGTTTCTCATAAAGTCATTAGCCTCCATTTGTTCCATTCTAATTTTTAAAGAACTATTTTCTTCCATGAGCTTTTGAACTTCCTTTTCCATTTGGCTCATTCTGCTTTTGAAAGCATTCTTCTCCTCATTGGCTTTTTGAACCTCTTTTGCCAGTTGAGTTAGCCTATTTTTCTAGGTGTTATTTTCTTCAGCATTTTTCTGGGTCTCCTTTAGCAAGGTGTTGACCTGCTTTTCATGTTTTTCTTGCATCTCTCTCATTTCTCCTCCCAGTTTTTCCTCCACCTCTCTTACTTGATTTTCAGAATCCTTTTTGAGCTCTTTCATGGCCTGAGACCACTGAATATTTATTTTGGATGTTTGGGATACAGAAGCCTTGACTTTTATGTCTTCCTCTGATGGTAAGAATTGTTCTTCCTCATCTTAAAGGAGGGGAGAACATATCTATTCACCAAGACAGTAACCTTCTATAGTCTTATTTTTTTTCCCTTTTTGGGGCATTTTCCCAACCAGTTACTTGACTTTTGAGTACTTTGTCAAAAGTAGGGTATACTCTGGGAATCTGTAAGATATCAGTTCCTCCGAGGTGGCACAATCAAGCATGTACACTGGTGTGGGAGCAGGAAGAGATTTTTTTTTTTTTTTTGAGCACAGAATCTTGGCAGTTACCTCTCCATAGCCACCTGGTCTCCAGTTCTACCAAGTCAGCACTGGGGGCTGATTTTCAGTTAAGCTGTGGGAGCAGGGCTGCCATTCAGTGCAAGACAAAGACCAGCTCCCTCAGGGCCTCTACATAGATCTGAGGTAATAATCAATTTCTCAGTGCCCCTAGGGGTTTTTAGGCTCCAGCAATGGATGCGGGCTGCTAAAAGGACTGCTGTGTGGGCGCTGTAGCTGCTACCTGCTGCCAGAGCTATGGGAAGGCCCTTCTCCCTTCCTGGCCAGCTGAAAAAACTCCATCAGTGACCTTTGGGACCTGTAGGTTGAGGGATCTGCAGACCACTGGTGCTGGGACTGGGGATTTGCTGCTCCTGTGACTGGAGATTCAACCCCTGATGTGTCCTTCTCCCAGAGTCACGCTGTGCCATGTGGCCAAGGTTGGACTGGGCTCTGCTCTAGGCCCATGCAAATGTTTCCCATGGGCCTTTCAGGTCACCCTGGGCTGGAAATCTCCTCTACTCTGTTGTTCTCCACTTCTGCTGCTCCAAAATTTGTTGAGAGTCCCTTTCTACAGGTATTTTATGGGCTGTGTGGAGAGAGCTTCCGTATTTGTGTCTTTCTACTCTGCCATCTTCTCAAATGTGTTTCTTGTAAACAACATATTGTTGGATTATGCCTTTTAATGCGTTCTGCTATCCATCTCAGTTTTATGGAAGAATCCATTCACATTCACAGATATGATTACAATTTATGTATTTCCCTCTATTCTCTTTCCCACTATTTATGCTTTCAGTTCTCCCATCTCTCTTCTCCTCCTCAATAATTTTCACTTTTCACCACCACCTCCTGCAACCTTCCCTTCCTTCTTTTAGCCCCCCTCCCTTTTACTCCCCTCTCCCCTTAGTGCTTCTTCCCTCCCTTTTAGCTTCCCCTCCCCTTTCTTCTCCCTTCCTCTCCTGCTGCCTATAGAGATAGTTAGAATTGTATATGTGATTAAGTTTATCATTCCCTCCTTGAACCAAATTAGATGAGAGTACCTCTCAAACAATGCTCATCTCTCCCCTCTTTCCCTCTACTGTAATATAATTTTGTACTTCTTACTCTGATGTAATTTACCATTTTCTGCTTCCTCCTTTTCACACCTCCTGATACAATCCCTTCTCATGCTTAAATCATATTTTTTGTCATCACATCATTTACTTTATACCCATTCCCTCTATCTATATCCCTTTTAAATTTCATAATAGATGTTCAATTCTCAATATAGACAGGTATCATCTTCGCTAACAGGGACGTAAACAGTTTGCCCAAATTGAGTAAGAAGTTTGTTGTTTTTTTCTCCCTGTTTACCTTTTTATGTTTCTCTTGAGACTTGCGTTTGAAGATCAAATTTTGTATTAAGTTCTGGCGTTATTGTCAGGAAGGTCTGGACATCCCTTACTTCATTGAATGACCATCTCCTTGCCTGAAATGTTATGCTGAACTTTGCTGGGTAATTGATCCCTGGTTGTAGCCCCAGCTCCTTTGCCTTACATAATATCGTATTCCAATTCCTTCAATCTTTTAATGTAGAAGCTGCAAGGTCCTGTGTGATCCTGACTGTAGTTCCTCGATATTTGAATGGTTTCTTTGTGGCTGCCTGCAGTATTTTCTCCTTCACTTGATAGTTCTGTAATTTAGCAATGATATTTCTTAGAGTTTTGAGTTTGGGATCCTTTTCAGGAGGTGAACGGTGGATTCTTTCAATGACTATTTTGCCCTCTGTATCTAGCACTTCTGGGCAGTTTTCCTTGATTTCCTGAAAGATATTATCCAGACTCTTTTTTCTCATTTTGGCTTTCTGTCAGGCCAATAATTCTTAAATTTCCTCTCTTGGATCTATTTTCTAGGTCAGTTGTTCTTCCAATTAGATATCTATCTTTTCATTCTTTGGATTTTGTTTGACTGATTCTTGCTGTCTCAGAGTCATTAGTTTCTACTTGCCCAATTCTAATTTTTATCAAATTGGTTTCTTCAGTTAACTTTTGCATCTCCTTTTCCATCTGTCCCATTATCCCTTTTAGGGAAGTATTTTCTCCAGTCAGTTTTTGAACTTCCTTTTCCATTTGTTCAATTTTTCTTTTTAAAAAGATGTTCTCTTCCTGGTGTTCTTTTTTAATACTTTTAAAATCATTGGCCTGTTTCTCTTCTATTTCCTTCTTCAGCTGTTACAGGAGAGGTTTTTTTGCATGTGAGCAGTTCGTAGTCCCTTCTGAAGTTCCAGATGGAATTACAGTCTCACTATTGGTCTCTTTGGTATTTGTGTTTTCGTCTTTTTCCCCATAGAAAGATTCTATGGGTTTTTTTTTGTCCTTGTTTTGCTTTTTCTTGCTCACAATGGTGCTTGTGTGTTGTGGCTTCTGGTTCTTTCAGTTAGAAGCTGCAGAACTTGGTGTTGAGCTAACTGGTGTGAAAAAGCTAAGGGCAAGTGTCTTTTTATCTTTTTGGTTTTTTTTTCACTGGATCAGCCCTGGGGCAAGTTTGTTAAATGTCAAGGATGGGTGATCTGGTCAAGGGAGATTGCCTCAGCTGGGCTGAGGTAAAGGCAAGCTCAGGAGTTGGTGATCCCAGCTACCCTATTGTCTTCCCATTTCCCCTGGAGTGCTGAGGCATGCCTGGATCTTTGCAAGAGTTTCCACCCCTCCTGGGGCTCCTCTCGTAGTACTGAGACTTGCCTGGGTCGTAGTGCGAGTTTCCACCCCTCCTGGGGCTCCTCTCCTAGTGCTGAGGCACACCTGGGTCCTAGTGCAAGTTTTCACTGCCCTGGGGCCCCTCTCCTTCCGTTTTACCTCTGTCACAGAAGGAGGAATCCCCATTAGCTATTTTCCTAACCTCAGTTGTTATGAGGCTGTTTGCCCTGTTGGTTTTTCTGACTGATCCAGGATTTTTCTGGGGAAATTTTTTTTCGTTTTTTCAAAGTCAACAGGGCTAGAGAAGAGAGCATTTACTGATCACTCAGCCATCCTGGCTCCCAGAAGTTCAAGTAGGTGACTTACAGACATTTAATCTGCAGTCTGGAAGTCTCAGGAGCTGCTGCGGCTGATATCTAGGGCTCAGCAACTGTCACTTGCTAGGCTCCGCTGGTCTCTTGCCCTGGGCTGCCATTCCACGGTTCTGCCTGCTGCTGCCTCAGATCTCCCTTGGACCCTCCCACTCTGTTGTGCTGGACACACTGTGCTGTGGCTCATTTATTACTTATGTGACATTGGTTAAATCACCTCCAAAACTTGAGGCATAATTTTCCATATGTGAAGAGTCCAGGGGAAAGTGTGTATAAATTTAGAGCTCATGGGACATAGGATGTAACTAACAGGTCCAGCTAGCTGAACCAGTAAGGAATTTGGAGGGAGACATAGTAGGCAGCATGTATCAGGCAGTTCAAACCACCACCATCATCTTGACTCCTGGCCTGATGGGGAATTGGGACCTTGAGTCCCAAAGCCTTGATAATAGCAATGTCCCCCAAACCACTAGATTTGCTTCCAACCCAGCCCCTGCAGCTATGCACAAGGCGAGAAATCATTGTAGAAAGGGGCTCACT